>NW_007232907.1:17921-56775 GCF_000164805.1 Carlito syrichta
GGCAATCCACTCACCTCAGCCTCCCAAAGGCGCGGGATTACAGGCTGAGCCACCGAGCCCGGCAACTTTTTTATTTTTATCTTTTTGAGTTGGAGTCTCACTGTCACCCAGGCTGGAGTGCAGTGACATGCTCACGGCCACCCCAGTGTCGACCTGCTGGGCTCCAGTGATCCTTCCATGTCAGCCTTCCAAGTAGCTAGCTAGAACTACAGATGCACACTACCACACCTGCCTAGTTTTTAATTTATTGTAGAGACGAAGTCTCACCAAGTTGCCCAGGATGGTCTCGAACCAGCGGGCTCAGGCAATCCACGTGCCTTGGCCTCCCAAACTGCTGAGATTACAGGCTGAGCCATTGAGCCTGGTCTAACAAGTTATTAAATAGAGAATGGAAAGATCAACACAACTAGGTTCACTGATAAATCTAGGACTGATGAACAATTATATATTTTGTGTCTCCATTTTTAAAAACTTTTTTATTCCCTCAATGTTGCTCTTAGATTCTTGGTTGGACCAAGAAGACCTTTGATAAGAGTGACTCTCTGGAGGGTACATGCTAAGGAAGAGTTTGCACATCTTCTGTCTCCTCACTTCTCATCCTGCTCTGCATTCTTCTCATCTTTCTCTTCCTCATCATCATTGTACATCGCACTTATTGAGCACTCACTGTGTGCCAGCTACTCTATTCTCTGTTCTTTTATTTGCATTATTTTTAACCATTCCCTAACTTACACAAGGGGGAATCCACAAGAAATGGAATTATCTTTTGGACGGCAGGTTCCTTGTAGTACAGACTTCCCTCAGTAGTGTTCCAGGAACCCATCAGCATCAGTGTACCATCTAGAGTTGTGGTGAGAGGCTGTATTCAGCTTCAGTGAATTTCTGGGGGAGATTCTTTCAATGTATTTGCCATTTCATGATGGGTGATTTACAAGTACACCTGCCTACACCATGCTGAGTGTTCAGCAGTTTTTGATTTAAAAAATGGCATAGCCCCCTGTCCCATCCTCCTATTTATCCAGTCTCACCTCAAGCAGCTCTTTTCTTTTGTTTCCCTGAATGGAAAAAGTCCTTAAAGGGAGATGTTTTGCCAATGTGGCAGAGGTGAAACAAAAAACAGCAGAAGCGGGCAACCCCCTTGGGTCCCCTCTCACTGTGGGAACTTTTCTGTCTTCTCAATAAATCCTGCCTTCAAAACAAAAAAAAAATCAGCAGAAGCACTAAAAGGCGTGCTTGACAAGTTCAAAAACTGTTTTAAGCAGTGGAAAAAGCATCTCCATAGGTGTATTGCATCAAACAGAGAGTACTTTGAAAGTGACAAGTTTAAACATGTAAGACTAAATACACAATTTTTTAATAAATAAATTCTAAGTTTTTTGGGGATCCCCCTTGTAGTTAAACATGATCTTTAACATCTTGAAAAATTGAGATTCAGAAAATTTTTGTAACTTATGATGGAACACAGAGCTTAAACTTAGAAGTACTAGTATTTGATCCTAAGTCTGTTTGATAACAAAGCCAACTTATCACACACTATATTTTATTACTTCACATGCCTTGATGCTATTTTTAGTGTAGGTACTGTTTCAATGTACATGTGAATATAGTCTGCAAGCTTGCTGAATTTCTATCTTGCCAATTGTCTTCAACTTTAAACACCTGCCATTGTTATTATCTTTTTTATTTAAAAATCCTCCACATATTTAAAAATAAATAAAACAACTCCTTATGAATTTGTTTGCTATTATCTCAGAAATATGTGTATAAATTTGATAAAGTATTTGCATTTTAGAAGTTTTTTCAGGGAATCCTCATCTGCAAATCAAAACTTTTTCAAGTGAATTGCTCTATGAATCTTAAGACAGTTTACAATTAAATGGAAAATAATAGAGGGTTAACACTCTTCCCAAAGTGAATGATTACTTCAATACACCAGTCTGTGCTCCCTGTTTTTGTGCATTTCACCTACCATGACCAGCACCTGAGAATAAAATCACAAGGTACACTGCAGAAAAACATGTGCTCTTCATTCCTGATGGATTGGCTCCACTTTCCATGCTAGAGATTTAGAGAGCTCTCCTCTTAATCCTGCATTTAAAACAAAACAGAGATTCCTTGGCCCTCTTCTCTTAGCCATATCTTGGTCCTTCCAAGTTGTCCAGGATGATAGTTGCTTCTAATACAGAAGGCATACCTCGTCTCAAAAAGCCTCTCTTTAAAAGCAGCATCCAACTCCCAGCCTAGAGAGACTGACTGCCCTTATTCGTTCTTGAAGTCCTCATCCCCAGTGTGTCACAGCCTCACTTGGTCTACGAGGAAAGGGGACATGTATGCCACCCTGCAGGAGAATTAGGTTCTCTGCGTCTGATCCCTGCTACTCCCTGGGTCTATCCTGAGAAGCACAAACTTGCTAGGAGGAAAGTGTGTAGCCAAGTGCATGGTGTGGGTCAGGGAGCTCCAGACAGGTGCCTATAGATTGGGCTTCAAGTGCCATCTTGGGCAGGTGACTCTGGCTCTCTCTCTCTATTTGAAAACCACAGGATTGGATTCCTTCCATTGTCTTCAACCTAGGAAACTTGAGCACCACAGATGTCCACGTGGTGGTCAAGAAAACACATGCATTTATTTTCAGTGTTTAAAAAGTTTTTTTTTTAAATTGGAGTCTCACTCTGTCGCCCAGACTGGAGTACAGTGGCTGCTCCCGGCCATTGCAGCCTCGACCTCCTGGGCTCCGGCGATCCTTCCACCTCAGCCTTCCAAGTAGCTGGAACTACAGGTGCGTGCTACCACACCTGGCTAATTTTTGTTTTATTATAGAGATGAGGTCTCACCAAGTTGCCCAGGCGGGTCTCAAACCCGCAGGCTCAGGCAATCCACTCACCTCAGCCTCCCAAAGGCACGGGATTACAGGCTGAGCCACCGAGCCCGGCTAAAAAGCTTATTAAAGTCCACAAATGGTCAATTTACCTATTTTTGTTTACTAAAATCATATCAAGTTTTCATAATGAACACTCAGTTTGAAAGGACATCTGAATTTGATTTTAAAAATTGGAAAAATAAATGCAATTTGTTTGGTACACAAAATATTTCCAAAAATGGGAACCATGAGGATAATATTTTTTTAAAAGGAGCTTAATGCTGAGAAGACAGGGAAGAATAGGATCTCTAGGGTCATTTCAAGCCATAAGAGTAAGGTTCTGTAATTTAAAATTTATGTATAAATATTGGTTTACATATAAATATCATGCACATACTAAAAATATGTGTGCATATATCAGTTACTTAGTGCTGATAGATTCAAGCACTTTTGAGGATTCTACATGTCTTCACAACAATCATTTAAGGTAGATGCTCTTAGCATTTCCATTTTATAGATGAGCAACTGAGGTCAAAAGAGATTAGGGCACTCACATGGGGCCACAAAGATTGATTTGTCTGCATGTCAATTTACCAAAAATGTTTATGAATGAAAAATCTGTATAGGCACCTGTGTAATGCACATTTCAATTAACATGAGTATCTACATGAAATAGAGCAGCTTCATGTGAATGTAGCCTTCACACAGTGTGAAGCCTTGTACTGCATATATGCATGGTATATGCATGGTGCATACATCTGTGGTAAACGAGAGTTGCATTAGTCTGCTCAGGACTCCATAATAAAATACCACAGTCTGGGTGGCTTAAACAACAGAAACTTATTATCTCACATTTCTGGAGGCTGGAAATGCAAGAACAAGGTGCGAGTAGGATTGGTTTTCTTTAAGATCTCTCCCCTTGGCTTGCAGATGACTGCTCTCTTGCAGCCTCTTCTCATGATCTTTTTTTCTGTGCACCTGAATCTCTGGTGTTTCTTTGTGTGTCCTGATCTCTTCTCATAAAGACACCAGCCAGATTGGATTAGGGCCCACACTAGTGGCCTCATTTCAACTTAATTGCCCCTTTAAAAACCCTATCTCCACAGTCATATTCTGAGGTATTGAGGGTTAGGACTCAACATATGAATTTTGGGGGATGAAATTAAGCCCATAACAGGAAGTTAATGAATTTCTCTAATTTGTTCTTCAGAGCTACACGTATAAGACAAATTTCAAAATCACCCCAAGAAACACCTTTGTTTCTGCAAGCTCAGTGACTCACTTGGTAAAATGCAATAGGAGAAAAGAAGAAGCAAATCTATCTCATACTCCAGGAATTTAGGCCAGCCCTAAGACCTTCCAAGCTTTCAGGTGAAACCTTCCAAAACTCATCCTTTCTTATCCACAGGCTCTGCTGTGACTAAGGCAGGGACCTCAAGGGCTGGTGGAGAGAGGGGAATAAGAAAACCCCAGAGTTCTAGGGCTAGTGACATAAACCAGTAGCATGCCAGGCAGGAGCAGTATTTTCAGTTATGGTGGTGGAGGGGACTTGGCAGCTGTGGCCAAGACAGATTGTGCTGGAACCCAAGGGAGGCAGTTAGTATGTTCAGGCTGTTCATTCTTCTTAGGTGGCTACAGAATCAAGGAGCCAGGTATGACGATCTGTTTTACTCAGCAGTGACAACAATTCTGAACTTTGGAGGAGAGGCCCATAGGAACCAGAAACATGTTCCAGTTCCAACAGCACATGCCAATCTGTATAAAAGATCTGTATATGCACCTGTGTATTTGTAATGTACATTTCAATTAACATTAATATCTACGTGAGACAGAGCTATGAATGTAGCCTCTGACATTGTATGTAGCACACTACTGCATGGGGCAAACAGGGAGCACACCCAGGAGGAAATCAGTATAAATAGGGAACTGAGATAGAAGCTTAAGTATATGAACAGAGTAAAGCAATAGTGAGTTCAGAAAGGGATGCTAAGGATTACCAGCCATTTTAGGATTACTGTAGAGTTTCTGGGCCTTCCCACTAGTGGGGACTAAGATCCTAAGTATATAGTCAGTCTTGATCAGGGACAGGGTGGGGTTGGGCTGAACAGACTCAGAAGGTGCAGGTCTTTGTGACTGAGCACATCTGGGGCCAGCAAGGACTTACAAGGACAGTCCACAGGAACATTGAAATCTGCCTGGTGTTTGCTCTTGCTGCTTTTCTGTATCCCCGTGGTTTTCTACTTCTCCTTTGAGAAGAGGTCCAGTTCCTTTTAATTTGATCTCTCCTTGACCACAGGTTTCAGAATGCATTCTGTTCTAGTGCCTTCTCCCTGCAAATTATAAACAGGATAAAAACTGGGCCAAGGAATTGACTTTGGGAGCAAAGCTGCAAAGACAGAAGGCGGGCTACCTGACCCAATCGGTCTTTTTCCATCACTAATGTTTCTTACTCTGTGATTATGATTCTATGAATATGATTGCTGCTGCACATTTGGTCTGCCCGCTGGTAAATGTAGGCCAATCATACCCTCCCACGGGCATGAGCAGGCTCCTCTCCCTCACCTGAAGTCATCCATCTCTCCCATCCTTCCTGCCATTTGCTCCAGGATGACTAAGCTGCATATCTGAGGCCTGGCAAATTCACCAATGGCTTCTGCTAGTAATTGGTCTTGGGCTGTAGAGCATGCTGTTGGTGTCTCCAAATACAGGGGTCTGTTTTGATGTCCACCTCTGCCCTCCTTTTTGGGCCCTTGCAAAGTTATTCCTTAATGTAGTTTAGGTTATGAATCTTGACCTCGGGGGTGATAGAGAAGCACCTATTCTCAAAATGCAATCTACTTTTCAGCCTCACAATTTCATGCTCTGCACTGATAGGACCCTTGGCCCAGTTAGGTTTCCTGTAGTGATCGCTCTTTAATATTTATGGAATCAATGAGGCTGCTTCAGGAGTTGGGTCTTTCTTTAAAAAAAGAAATATCCCAAAGAGATAATTTCTGAGTCTGCAGTCACTCCAGGGCTCTTTTTTTCTGTCCTTCAATTGATTTTCCTCTTTGCATGAATTTTCACACATTCACAAATTCATTTTCACAAATTTTCACAAAGCTGTGCATTGGTTGGGAACCTGCCCCTGGGAATGGCTTTGCCAAAGGTCATTCACATGGCTGCTGCTGTCTGGCACTCCTTGTGATAGAGGCGCTGACTGATTTGAATGGGATGTTTTCAATGCCAGGCATTAAACAGCTGTTCCCTTTAACCAGATCCTTGATATGGCTTCTCTTCCAAGCCTAGCAGAGGGACCTGGCTTTCTAGCTTACAGCTGGGAGAAATGATCTTAGAGCTTAAGGATACATAGAAAGATTCCCTTGGTGGTTTGGGGTAAAAGATCCTTCTTGGGTTAACATTCAGAGCACGAGTGGCATTTTTAAAAAGTGGCCTATTGGTTTGATGAAACTGAGATGTCAGTGCAGCACTGTGAGGTAGTGAGACAGATACAAATGGCACCAGGCTATGCTTCCACTGCCCCCTGCAGTGACCATGCACCGAACACTTGTGCTGGGGGCTGTGGGGCCCAGTGGGGAGAGGCTGTTCAGTGCAAGCTCAACTGTTCCTCACAGTTCCTGCTGCTGGAAGCTCACCTCCATTTATTCCATTTATCTGAAGCCCTGGCCAAGCTGCATGCTGCTGTGACCCAGTTACCATGGAGAACTTGTATATTCTTGGCTTCCTTGCTGCTTTTACAGGCAGAATTACAGAAGAGAATGTCTTTGCTGCTAGGAAATATAAATATTACAGAGAGATGCTCATTTTCTCCCTCTATGATGATTATTACCAAAGATATGCAAGAAGACTTCATTACAGAACATTGTCCTTCATAATGAGCCCTCCATAGGCTTTTACAGGGATGGATAAGCCTGCCAGGAATGGATTGTGTTAACCCTCGGCTATCTACTGAATACACATAATCTGGAACTACTTATATGTCCAACAGATTTTTGTGGAGTGCAAACTGTGTGCTAGGCTCTGGGGATACAGAGACCAATAAGATACTGTCCTTGCCTTCAAACATCTTATACTCTAGTAATCTTTTACTTTTAATCTTCTTAGATAGAACTCCAAATGAATAAATGCCAAACACAAACACAAATGTTGCAATAGACTTTTGCACCAAGTGCAAAAGAAGCATTTTTTTAAAAGGTAGGAGGATGTGTGTGTGTATGTGTGTGTGTGTGTGTGTGTGTGTGTGTGTGTGTGTGTGTGTGTCTTTTTTTCTAAAGGTTTTTTTCTAAAGGAAGACGTCCTGAAGAAACATCCCCAAGCTTTATCCCTGGGTCTTTAATGTAGAATATTTGCTCATCAGGAAAGGAAAGAGCCTTCCAGAACCATCTTTAGCACACAGGTTTTGCTCTCATGATATATATGTGCTGCTACTCCTCTACTGTGTCTGTGTTACAGACAAGGAAAAACAGGGAGTGAAGGCAAACAGCAAAGAGGCACATGTAGCTGAGCCCACTCTCAATTTTTGCCAGAGTTCTCATTCTGTGACATGGCTGCCTCAGTTAAAAGAGAACCAACGTGGATTGCTAAGTATTTTCATCTGGGTCCATGGCTATCCTGAATAAAATTGAGAGATGCTAGTGAAATAGACTGGTCAGCCTCCAATGATCCTCAACTCCTGGAATTAATTACCTTGTGTCATCACCTCTCACACTGAATATGACTGAGCTGTATGACCAACAGATACAGCAGCCAGGAGATGTATGCCTTTCAAGGCTGGGACATTTATGGTACTGCAGCTCCTGCACTGATCTTTTGTTGTGAGAAGAATCAAGCAGCCCTATGGAGAGACCCACCTAGAGAGGAACCAGTTTCTAGTCATGTGAGTGAACCAACTAAAAGAAGGTCCTTCACCCCCAGTCAAACCTTCAGATGACTGCAACCCCAGCTGACATTTGACTACAATCTTATGAAAGACCACTGAGTCAGAAATAGTCAACCAAGCTACTATAACTTCCTAA
Organism: Carlito syrichta; assembly: GCF_000164805.1. Taxonomy (NCBI): domain Eukaryota; kingdom Metazoa; phylum Chordata; class Mammalia; order Primates; family Tarsiidae; genus Carlito; species Carlito syrichta. Next base: position 25,794 of record NW_007232907.1, read on the forward strand.
ACCACAGACATGATGAGAGAAAATACATAATTGTTGTTTTAAGCCACTAAGTCTGGGGTTATGAAACAATAGATAACTAAGTAATAAGAACAAACACCACCTTAACAGTAGGCAACTACAAGGACCTGCCACACCATCCACATGGCCTCTATCACCAAACACTCTGCTGTCCTCTGTTACATAGACAAAGGGATACACCTGCTATCCAAGCCTCCTTCTTCCAACCGCATTTCTGGGCTTCATCTCTCTTCTTGTTCTAAAATATTTCACCACCCTGCTGAAATAATTTTTGTCAAGCTTAGTATTGAATAATATGTTAACAAATCCATCAATTGCTTTCCAGTTCTCCTTTAACTTGAAACAGTTGATCATGACCTTCTTTGTGAAACCCTCTTTTCTTGACTTCTAGGACCTCAAATTCTTATGGGTTCCTTCTCACCTCCCAGAAATTCTTTTTCAGTCCTGTTTGAGGTTCTTCTTTTTCTCCTCAATTGATAAGTGTTTATGTATTATGGAGTCAGGTCCTAGAAAACCTTTTCTTGTCTATCTACTTTTCAATAAATAATCGCAACTAGTCCTATTGCTTTAAGCATCAGCAGTAAGATGTTGATTCACAAATTCATGTTTAGTAGAGTGGTTAAGAGCATGAACTTGGGAACCAGACATTCTGGGTTTTAATCCTAAATCCGCCACTTGATAACTGGGCAACCTTGGGCAAATTATATAATTTCAGTTTTATTTTTGTAGCTAGAATGATAATAGTACCTATCATCACACTTAAGAGGTACTCAGTAAACATAAGTGGCTCCTGTTACTATTATTACTACCATTTTTACTACTGCTACTGATATTTCACAAACTTCAAACACACATACTTGTTAAATCTTTCTATTGGGTATTTCTACTGAGTGTCTAGTAGATACCTTAAATTTAAGTCCAAAAAAGAAAGCTTCATTTCCTGTTAACCCCAAATTGCTTCTCTCTTAGATTGCTTTGTCTCAGTATTTGGCACAACTATCCATCTAGTCACAGCACATATAAAAAAACATAAAAGTAATCTTTAAAATTATTCACCCACCTTCATCTTAAATAGCCAATCTAATAATAGGAACCCCTGGTGTCCTCTTCCCTAGAACTCTCCCCAAGTCTATCTCTGTTTCTCCATCTTCCATATTGTCAATGCCATTCTAACCACTGGTACTTCTTACCTTAACTATGAAAATGCCCTCTACCTTCATCTTCATGCTTCCATTTTTGCGTACCTTCCCAACAATGTATTCTCTATACAGCAGAATCACCATTTTAAAAACATAAATCAGATCACATTACATCACTCACAAGATCAAAATCCTGAAATATTTTCTGAGAGCACTCTGCACCTTTTCCATGGCTGGATCCTACACTATGTAGTTGGCCTTATCTCTCAAAACCACTATCCAACACACACATACACACACACACACACACACACACGGCCCTGTCCTTTCTGTGCTCTACTCTAGCCCTCAAGACTTTCTAAAGTAGCCCCAGTCATTCTCCAATGCATCACCTTGTTTCATTTTTATCACAATTTTATTTTCATTTTTTGTATTTTCCTTGTATGTTCTCTTTATTTTGTTTCCAACTCCCTCTACTAGACTATAAATTTCATAAAAACATATATCCTATGTCTCTTATTGATTGATGAATCCCTGACACTTAAAACAGAGCTCAGAACAGAGAAGTGTTTGGTATATTTGTTTGATGAATAAATGACAAAAAAGCAAAAGTAGTAGTCCAAGAATATTTACAGAATTCTTATTTGTTAACAGTTTTGAGTAGTGGTTGCTTTCAATGAAATACAGAAGACAAGATAATTGGAGGTAAGGTAATGAGGATAATTCTAGACATGTTGAGTATGGAGTCCCCATGGTGTGTCTGGATGTGACTGGATCAGTATGGATTGGATGTGTTATTCTGGAATGCAGGAGAGAACTGGAAGGTATGCATAGTTTTGAGATACACTGTCATTTACCATAAATGATCTAATTTAATATGAGATTTTCCCCTAAAATTAGCCCCCAGGAAAAAGGAGATTTGTTTTTTTGTTTTGGTTTGGTTTTGGTTTTGTTTTACCTTAGAGTATTTAAAGAGCATTCCATAATCCAAAGTGCTCTCTTAATTACTTATTTAGAATCATAATGTAATGTTTTGGCAGATACATTAACCTGAGACTATCTCAATCAATGCTACTTTGGAATACTTGGGATATTTTCTGAAAGAATCCATTTTTAAAAAAAAAAAAGGTTAAAGATTTTTAACATTGATTTAAATAATTATTTCTGTAGCTGTGGCCTAACAATTACAAGTGTTTGGTATCATTGTAATAAGATTTTTAGAAATCATTCAAAAAGGCAACATAATAAGTGCAGATCACATACATACACAACTCCATGAAAAACAGGACAATCAACATTTTATGCAAAAAAGACATTAGTGGTTCAGGGTTCAACTCCCAGTTATGGCGTCATTAGAAAGGAGAAGAATATGGACAGAAAATGTACATTCTTTTATAATTCATTTCACTGAATTATAAAGGGACAGAGAGGTATATACTTTTGCTGACAGGGGTTTTACAATGTAAACAGTTGGCCTTAATGATAAGGAAACATTAGACATCCATCTGCAAGTAAAAGGGTCAGAGGAGGGTAAGCAGTTTAGAAATGAACCAGGGCTGATGGTGTGAACAAAGGCCAAGTAGAAAGAAAGGGAGACTGGATGGAGCGCCTAGATGAGGAGATGGGCTTTGTCCGTGCACTAAGGGAAGAGTGCTGCTTCTATGCAGACCATTCGGGTGTCGTTAGGGAATCCATGGCCAAGGTCCGCGAAGGCTTAGCCAAACGGAAATTAGAACGAGAACAAAGACAAGGATGGCTTCAAAGTTGGTTAAACTACTCACCTTGGTTAACTACACTATTGTCTGCTTTAATAGGCCCCGTGATCATACTCTTGTTGTTGCTAACCTTCGGTCCATGTATTATAAACAAACTAATAACTTTTGTACACGCCAGAATAAACGCTGTGCACGTTATGGTCCTCAAACAACAATATCAACAGGTATCCCTAGACAACTCAGCATGTTAAAGGAATCTAAGATTAGATTCACCCTACCCTCATGAGAAGGGGGCAATGAGAGGACAACAATAGATTTAGGTTAAGAGCATGCTATTGAGAGACCCAAGAAACCGAGAAACTTATTTGCTGTAAAAGTAGCGTTTTAGTTCACTATATTTCATATATCCCCACCTCATGTTTACTATATATTTTGTGTACTCCTACCTCATGTATTTTATGAAATCTTAGTACTTTAAATCCTACCTCAGACCCCGTAGAATTAGGCATATGTCGGGTTTTAAGCAGTGTTTGTATTTAGAATCCTTGGGTTAAGCATTGTCAACCCCAAACCAGCAGGCTAACTTATGCTTTTACAACGGGATGTAAAGGATAAAGCGATAAGCCTCTTTCAAACATTCCTACAAGGTGGCATCAGACTTAGAGGAGCCACCTCCTCTCTAGGTGGGCTTTATCACCGGTTTATATCTCAGTGATAATTTACACGCAGTGGCTATGTAAACCTGCAGGGAACAAAGACCTTTATAAAAGTAACCGCCTTGCTATAATAAGCTTGCTATTATAAATTCCCAGAATTAGTATATGATTTTCTACCCCACATTCACTGTATGTGTTTGCAGCATTCATATTTAAAACTTTGTTAAGTTTGGCTTTTGTTGTCCCATAATGACTATGTTATGTTGTGTAAAGGTTAAGCAAACAAGCTTTCCTAAGTAAGCCTTGGGCTGGATCAGTAAACTAAAAGGGCTAATGTAACCCTTTGTCTGCCGGCTCAGGTTACTTCATAAGCAGGGACTGTATGGACCTAACTTATCTAACATTCCACTCGACCCATTATGTGGGTTTCTGTCAATCACGGGCAGCACCCACCAATACCAAGTATTCCCGTACCCATTAGGAGAAATTACCCAATCATGTAAAATCAAGTTTGGAGTTCTTTCCCCTCCCTCTGTAATTGTGCATAAAAACTGCTTGCCATTGTGAATCGGGGCTCTGGTCCCTGAAGCTGCTGCTTCGGGCGTGAGCCCAGACTCGAGCCTGAATAAAGACCCTCGTGTGTTTGCATCGGAGCTGGCTCTTTGTGGTCTCTATATCTCTCTCATTAGAGTCCCGGGTTGAACGGTCTGAATGAAGATCCACATGCTCTTTGGATCAATAGGTTTTGAGATTAGGGACACTGTAGGTTTCTGAGTATGGGGGTTGGAAGGGAGAGAGATGCCATGCAGCTCCTGAGATGTGTCTCTTCAACCTGCCAAGCACCTTGACGTCACACACCCTGCCCTGAATTTTCCAACACTCTTGTTTTTGAAAGAAGGTTGAATAACGGTTGGAAGCATCTGAACTTGGAATTCAGAACACTTGATTTTCATTTAGTTTCATAGAACATTATGACTAAGATTTGGGAGAGGCTAGATCTCCACAGTTCTTGTAGTACTTGTAAGGCTCCCTTTCCTTCTGACCCAGAAACCCCTTTCTCACAGTGCTGCCTTGGGGAGAGGGAGGAGAAAGTTCATTTCCCACTCTGTATTCTCGGGTGAGCATCTTCTCACGGCTTCTTGGGCTGCGCTGTGCCAGTCTTTAAATGAGAGCATTAAACTGCATCTCTAGATCCACTTCCAACTCCTACATTTTAAATGTCTATAAACACTTAACTCATATGATGCCTTTAAATAATAAAACAAGGTGGAATATAATTAAGGGGCAAAATGAGTTGTATAGACAATTTGTGCTGTGAGCAAGTCTTTTTAAGTTGACTAATGTGACATTGTTCTCCCAGAAAAGAAAACTTCAGCATTTTATTTTCAGAATTACCTGATCCAAATTAGGTCACAGGAGTGTGAGGGGGGAGAATTGAAAAACTCCCAGAGCACTTCTCAGGTGATATGAACTCTTGCTTTTCTTTGTAATCCACTGACGGGAAAGGAAAGGCCAAAACCGCATGGCTGCCACAGGCCAGAGACTCTGCTTCTGTCGGAGGCACCATTCCTGCCTGCAGAACAATGAGTTTCAGGCCAGGGGAAGAGTCTGTTATCAGCCAGCAGCAGGTTGAGAAATAATCTCCAACCACCAGCAACAATGGGTGCCGTATCTCAGACCAGGTAATGAGGAGTCTTTAAATTGCATCAGCTTGATTTTATTATCCTTTAGTTTTATACTTCTCAGCCCAGAATAGCCTTATCTTTTCCTCTTTGTTGTTCTGTGGGACCCCCTCTCCTTCCACAAAGGAAAAGATATTAGGTGGCCTTTTCCTCTCCTTCCTTTTTCAAATCGGAAGCTACAGCACGATAATAAACCTCTATAAAAATACACATCTGTGCATGTATAATTAAAATTACCTGCCTTGGTTTATTTTGTTCAGTATCTTATCCAAAAAAGACAAATGCATACCAGCTTCACACTAGTGACACAAACTCTAGGTTCCAGCCCTGGATGCTTATTTGGGTCCTGAGTGCAGAGTGGGGGAAGGGATTCGCGTACCTCGAAGCAAAGCCGGCAGATCCTTGGCTGGAGGCACCTTCTACTCCAGCTTTTACATGTGTGCAGAGACACCAAGTACAAAATAAGATCTTGGTCTGCCCAGCCCAACGGCTTCTATGTTGCTGATTCAGTCCAAAGCATTAAGTGGTTCTTTCAGTTTATTCCACTTAAAGCCGCTTTTTATTCCAACAGACGTTGACCAGGTTTGATGAAGTTTATATTTCTTATGCAGAATCATTTGGATTTCTCCCACAGCATCTCCTCCTGCTATTGTCTTCTATCTAGGAGACATTCCACATGAGTCTGAAGAAAAGCAGGGCCTCCCTAGGAAGGGAGGCAGCAGCCTCAGAAGATCAGCATTTATCTCTCTGGATGGGTGTGCGTTGGTGGAGACCCACAGTGAGGGATTCCTAGTTCACAAGAAGGAAAAAGACGGGGATATAAAGCAATGACCTGAATATGATGTCAATTAGCCTTTTATCACTTTTTTTGTCATTTTATAGACATGAATAGGTTAATGATAAGAAATAAAGAATTTGATTTTATTTTCTAAATGTATCTGAAAGATTTCAAAGTGAATTCCAAGAAGAGTTAAACATAAAAATTAAAAAGCACCAAAAGTATGTATTTTTATAATCTTGAGTTTGGGAATAACTTTTTTTTTTTTTGAGTTGGAGTCTCTGTTGCCCAGACTAGAGGGTAGTGACCACTCCCGGCCACCGCAGCCTCCACCTGCTGGGCTCCGGCGATCCTTCTGCCTCAACCTTTCGAGTAGCTGGAACTACAGGCGCGTGCTACCACACTCGGCTAATTTTTTTTTTTTTTTTTTGATTTATTGTAGAAATGAGGTCTCACCAAGTTGGCGGGTCTCGAACCCGCAGGCTCGGGTAATTCACTCACCTCAGCTTCCCAAGGTGCGGGATTACAGACTGAGCCACCGAGCCCGGCTGGGAATAACTTTTTAAATAAAATTCAAAAGTGAAGAAGTTATTTTAAAAAAAAGGTTGACAGATTTAACAATGTTTAAACACTTATTACAATTAAAGAGACTCATAAATAAATTTAAAAGATACATATTGATCTGAAAGAAAATATACATGTACATGTCTGTAAGAAAAAAGAAGCCATACACAAAATATATACAATACAGAATTCTAATAAAATATATAATAGAAAAAAGATAATACAATAGAAAAATAATGAGTAAATAAATAAGAAATATATAGTAGAAAAAACAAATGGATAATGAAAATTAAAAAGGATGATTGATTTCACTAAAAACCAACCAATTACAAATTACAACAAGATGATAAATTTAGAGATAAATTCAGAGGTACAACTCAGAGATCATTAGTATGTGGTTTTGGTGAGCCTGAAGGAGGGGTAGGCCTCAGGTACCACAGCCTGGAAGTCCAGTATAGAACAATTTGGTTGCATTGATTAAATTTTAATTGAGCATACCTAGGAGTTTTTTATAATGAAATTCTCATATTATGACCAAATGTATGTGTAGAAGGATGTTCATGGCGACATGGTAATAGAGAGAAATTAGAGACAACCTAAATGCCCATTACAAGGGGAGCATTTAAATGAATTATGACGTTTCTTTTTATGCAGCCCATAAAAAGAATGAGGCAGATCCATATAGACATAGAAAAGTGTGTTTCATGAAAAAGTTAAAGAATTATATTACTACCCTGTTTCTGCAAATGAAAAAGATCAATATGTATATACATATCTTTATGTGCGTAACTGCACAGAAAATATAACATTAGCATGTACCACGAGTTGCTAACCACACTTTCCTCTGGGGAAGAGGCTGGGAAGATAGCAGCTGTGGATGGGGACTACTTTCACATCTTATACAGCCTCTTTTTTATTGTTTATCTTTTACCAATGAATCTACTCATTTGCTAACTGTATAAAAAGAAAGAAAAAACATTGAAGATCCCATATGGTTAATTTATTATTAATAAATAGAGGCATTTACTCTGCATAGAGTTAATTTGGAAAACCCTAAGAAAGCATCGATGGTTTCTTCATTTTCCCTGATAAATTTAGTTTGATAAGACAATGACCATTAAAACAAGAAATAACTAATAAAAATAGAGACATTTGATTAATGGAATAATATAGTTATTCATCCATTAATTTAACAAATAAGTTTAGAGCAACTGTTATATTCCAGGCTCTATTTTAAGCATTAGAGCTACAGCAATGAATAAATTCTAGTGACTGAGTTGTGTGCAGTGAGTGGGATGAGGTGTCAGGCAATACACAAATAAGCAAGTAGAAAGACAGTATGAGGTGACCTGGTGTGAGTCCTCTGATAAAAGTATAGGCAAGGTTAGGAGGCTCGGTGGGGTAGTTAGCAAAGGCATCTGAGTAGAGACCTGAAGAGGTATGGAAGCAAGCACTTTCTGGAAGAAGAACAATCTAGACAGAAGACAGCATGTGCAAAGGCCTTGAGAAGTGAACCTTTTTGATGAGCTTGAAGGGTATAATAGAAAAAAGAAGAGTGACAAGAGTTCACAGAAATAAGAGGAAGATTGGGAAAATAATGAAATGTATTTTGTTTGTGTGCTAAGTTACAAAAATTACATAAATTATTTAACCTTCCAAACTCTAGGGAGTTAATACTATTATTTCCATTTTCAGGGCAAAGAAACTGAATCTCAAAGCAGTAGAGTAAATTTCCCAAGACTATATGGCTATACTGTGTTTGAGTTATGTCTGAACCTAGGTCTCTTTGAATTTGGAAAATATGCGCCATGCCACCCCAGTAGTAGTCAATCCTATCAGCATTGCGGAAACTATGGAATCATAATCCCCAGAAGAGGGACCCAATAATCTGTATTTTTAGAAATAAGTTTAAGTGATACAGATGATTTCTCAGCAAGTTTAGGGACTGCTTATCTAATCTAAGTTCCTCCCTTGGCAGGTGAGAAAATGGATGTCCTTTAAAGGGTGAATGACTCAGAAACTATACCAGAGTATGGCCGAGTAGAACCTAAAACCCAACTGACCTGGCCCTCAAAGTTTCTCAATCTTTGAAATGCAGTACAGCAGGGCTTCTCAAGGGGTGATGCACATAAGCATCACCTGCAATCTTGTTAAACTGCCGATGCTCTTCAGTACATCTGGGGTGGGACCCGCGATTCTGCATTCTTAGCTAGTTCCCAAATTATGTCAGCACTACTGGTCTGAGGATGACACTAGAATTTCCTGGAGAGTTTATTAGAGCAGTCTGGGCCCTGTCTTAGGTTTAGAGATTAGAAAACTCAGTGCTTTCATCTGGGTACATGACAATGCCCTTAACACACATTTTGTGCTCAGTGATAGATAATGGTGTTCTGATGAGTGTTGGAGAGAGGGATGATGTTGAATGAATTAAAATGGGGAGGGAAGGAAATGAATTGATGTGGGTTGTGGATGTAATAAGATCTTCAAAGTGAAGCTCACAGGTTATATATACTCAAAAATAAGCAGGAGAAAGTAGAAGCAATTATACAGATAATTCAAGTCAAATCCCCCAAAGTTCTAGCTTCATTGTGTGGATAAATGGGTATTTTTAAACTTGATTCATCCAGATAACTGATAGAGGAGACATTCTTTAGTCACTTCTGATGAAGACAGGCATTGCAGCAGCAAGTGAAGCATGTTCATGGACTTGTTGAAACTCTAGTTTCTTTTTTTTTTCCTTGTCTGGGAATTTTGCCATCTTTGGTACCCTAGATCTTCTCCCTGTGTGACCTTCAGGGACAATTTCCAGATACAAACCTGAGCACTGCTTTCCAGCAAAACCTAATTATCCAGACATGGTCACCAACCACCTCTCTCTGTAGATATGCACTTTGCTGCCATGAATTTCATGTTTTCCTAAGAGACAGGTTAGGTGAATTAAGATATATTACCTTGATTGTTGGACAGCCATTCTTTCTTCCCTTCCAGAGAGGTTATGATGCAATGTAATTGAAATTGTGTTCTTCTGTGTCTCATAGCAAAGGATCTGCTCTTAGAGCTACTAACAAGGAGGCTCTAACTAGGAAGTAAACCCCACTGCATTATTTAGATGCTATAAATCATTACCTCTTTTCCAATGTCATTAGCTCCCAGCTGAGAATGACTGATGGGCAGAGTTCATGTTAATGCCACCGAAAACTAAGCTTCCCTGAGATCTCCTGTGTGGGGCTTAAATTCTCAGATATGCTAAGATTTTTTTTTTTATTTCACAGGTGATAAGGGAGAGTTCACTGAGAAGCCTCAGGAAAGGTGTGGGGGGGGGGAAGTGCCATGCAACCTAAAAGTTATAGTAGGAAAAAGCCAAAATGTTTTTTCTTCTCTTTCACAGTCAACACAGAACTCTGACTACCTCATCTCTGGACAGCAAAATGTGTGATAGTCTCTCTCCACCAACAACCAGTTCTCCAGTGGATACTGACTGGGTATCCTCTAATTCAGTTAAATTCTATCTACCTGAAGATAGTGCCAGATCTCACAAGTGTACGGCTCAGATACACAATACTGGTCCTTCTTCAGACACCAATCGGAAGTAGTACATTTCACTTATGCTTATGACAAGCCAACTGTAAGCTGCAGTTCCTGCTACCTCCACCTGGGATTCAATTAATTTGCTAGAGAAGTTCACAAACTCAGGAAAATACCTTATGCACATCTACCCATGTATTATAAAGAATATTATAAAGGATATAGATGAACAACCAGATGGAAAAGATGCATAGGGTGAAAAATAGGGGGTGGGGCATGAGTTTCTATGACCTCTCTGGGTATGCCACCCTCCAGGGGCCTCCATGTGTTCAACTATCCAGAAGCTCCTTAAACCCACTCACTTGGGGTTTCTATGGAGGCTTCATTACATAGGCATGGTTGATTACATAACTGGTCATTGGTGATTAACTTAAGCTTTGGCCTCTCTTTGTCCCCATCCTGCTGTTGGTCTTTCTGATGACCAGTCCCCACCCTGAGTTATCTAGGGGCCCTTAGGCCCCAGTCATCTCATTTAGCATACAAAAAAACACCTACAGTTCCAGAGATTCTAAGGATTTTAGGAATATATGTCAGGAAACAGGAGGAAGACCAAATATGTATTTCACAATATCAACACCTGACTCATGCTCTGTTTTCCTTTGGTTCACTTGGTAGGTACATCATTAATCTCACTCAGCTTTGCTGCCCATCTAAAAAGTGGAACAAGTAATCCTCCCTAATTTTATGGGATTTTATTTAATTACTGAAATGCTTTGTTTATCCATCATCCAGAATGAGCTAGTATACAAGTAAATATCTAAATAAAACCTCAAAGCAATTTTAAAAATTTCAATTATTGCTATAATACTCTTTCTAAGGAATTCTTCCTAAGAGAACTCTCTCCCATCTTTGGCTTCTTAAACATAGTATATGTGATATTTTGTAACCTTAATTTAATGACACAAGGTCATCTTTGTGAACAGTGTTTACTGTGCAGTGCTAAATTTTGGTGATACTCTCTGGAGCTATTGAAGTGCATGATTATTTGCTCCTGCAAAAGATAGCCCCAACTTGCTGTGCTTTTGAATTCATATGTCTGCTTCTTATAGATTTTCCTTATTCTTCCTTGCTGTCAGGACACCAGTCATCAATTTTGCTGCTGAAATCCCATTTATCTTTAGTCACCATATATCTTCCTCCTGCCCTGCCTACTTCCGTCTCTAATTTTTTTATTTTAGCAATGGTTTCCAAAGTGAGATTCATCGACTCCTGGAAATCCCCAGGATCCTTTCAGAGGATTTGTGAGGTCAAAACTATTCTGAAAGTAATTCTAAGACCTTATTAGCCTTTCCCAATTTGTCCTGCTAGAACAATAGTAATAGAAGGTATGTATGCTGGAGCCTCAGGACTCATCAAATTAGTCATCTAACTCTTATTGGCAGTCACTTCTTTCCTTATCGCCATGCACTCAGAGTAAATATGTCACTTTCAATTAAGAATGTTCTTGTTCAGGTAGAAAAAATTAAACTGCATCTTAATCCTGGAATACAAATATTTGGTATTCTGTGAGATTAAATAGAAGTATGCCCAAAGCCCAAAGTACAATGTCTTCCCCAGGAAACACCACTTGCTAGGTTGTTTGGTTGCCAGCTCAAGTAGCCACCTCCCCCTAACCCCAACAACATTTTTATTTATTTAACAGCACAACTTCCAAATAAACCATGGTTATTCAGACTTGAGTATCTGGCATATATTTTCTTGGAAATGAATAATATGGGCTTGTCACTTTGAGGAAAATAACTGACCGCATCTGTTGCTAAAAATGGAATATGAGCTTTCAGCTAAAATTAGAATTTTGGAAAACTTGTATTTTCTTTCAAAAGCTTGACAGATTCCAATGTCTAAAGACATTTCTGATGGAATTGGTGGTGGTATTAATAGATGTGATTTTTAAAAAATTTTGTATAGTGAAGTATATCAACATTTGGAAGATCTGTGCATCTCAGTAAATAAAGATTCTCTACATAACCATTATGGAATTCTTCAAAATGATGTGTGGAGCAAAAGAGAAATCTATATTAGTCTAGGTTCTCCAGAGAACGAATATGAGATGTGTGTGTGTGTGTGTGTGTGTGTATGTGTGTGTGTGTGTGTGTCTGAGAGAGAGAGAGAGAGAGACAGACAGAGAGAGAGATTATAAGAAACTGGCTTATGTAACTGTGGAAACTGAGAAGTCCAAAGACCAGTCACCTTCAATCCAAACTGGAGGCCTGGGGAGCAGGTGGTGTAGTTCCAGTCAGAGTCCCAAGGCCTGAGTACCAGGAGAGTCCATAGTGTAAGTTCTGGTTCAAGTCTAAAGGCCTGACGTCCTGAGGACTAGAAGAGCCAATGATGTTAGAGTTGGAAGGCAGGTGCAGATTGAAGTCCCAGCCCAAACAGTCAAGCTATTAAGCTTTCTCTCCACCTTTTTGTTCCATTCATGTTTTCAGTGGATTGGATTATGCCCACAAACATTGAGAAGGTGGACCAGTGGATTTTAATGTAACAAAGTATAAACTGATCATTGATTTTGTTTCAGATTCTGCATTGAAATTAAGCTTTAAGAAACTACTTGTCAAGTTTTGGTGTTTGCCTAAGAAAAATATACACAATTATTTGAAAAGGCCATTATAATATTTTCTGTTCTAGCTACCTCACTGTGTGAGAGAGGCTACATTTTCTTCACATATTTTAATAGGAACAATCTATCACAACAGACTGAATGCAGAAGCAGATGTGAGAATCTAACTGTCTTTTATCTTCAATATTTGTCAAAATGTAAAATCTCTTCTAATTTTTATTTTAGAAAATATTTATTTTTCATAAAAATTGGTATTTATGTTAAGATGTAATGTGTTTGTTAGTTTTTAAAAATTAATTATTAAGTAAATATTTTATTTTTTCAGTTAAATTCCTAATAAGGTAAATATCAGTATGTATAATCCAATATAACTAAACAAGCTCTTGGACATTCTCAATACTTTGTAAAAGAATGCCAGTGGGTTCTGAGACCAAAAAACTTGACAACTGCTCTATTATGATGGTAGATTTATTTGTATTCCTTATACATCATTGCCTTATTGGAACCTCCATGCAAGACAGGCCAAGAAGGAATTATCTTGTTGCTGGGGATAATTAAATTACAAGTCTAGATTCAAATCTGCATTTGCTAGTCAGGGATGTGCTACACTAGGGGTGGCCAGGGAAGAAGTAGAATACAGTCAGATGTATATTGCTTTTGTCTCATAGGGTGTAGTTCAGGTCTGAGCAGGGTTTTGTGGTAGTCTTTATGAGTCATGCATGCCCTTTGATACATAGTTACTGTATTATTCATCTTTTTCTGCATGTGTGTCTATCTATATAGAGAAAGAGTATTTGTTTTTGTTTTTGTTTTTGTTTGAGTTGGAGTCTCACTCTGTCGCCCAGACTGGAGTGCAGTGGCCGTTCCCAGCCACCGCAGCCTCAACCTGCTGGGCTCCAGCGATCCTTCCGCCTCAGCCTTCCAAGTAGCCGGAATTACAGGCATGCGCTACCACACCCGGCTGATTTTTTTGATTTATTGTAGAGATGAGGTCTTGCTGCCCAGGCGGGTCTCGAACCCGCGGGCTCAGGCAATCCACTCACCTCAGCCTCCCAAAGGCGCGGGATTACAGGCTGAGCCACCGAACCCGGCTGAGAGAGAGTATTTGTAAGGAACTGGCTTATGTAACTCTGGAGGCTGGGAAGTCCTCTACCTCTTCCACCACCCACACATACTCATGTCTTCTTTCCTCACTCTCTGAAGGTCTCTGTTTACGTGTTACCTTACCAAAGAAGTATTCTCTGACTACCTAGGATAGAACATCATTCCTACCGCTCTCCCCTACCCAACCAGTTCTACTTGCTTTGTTTATTCCCCCCACACACTCCCCCCCACCCCGCGCCACTCACCCAATCACAAAATGTATTACTGGTTTGTTGATCAGGTTTCCTCCCTGGAATCTAATCTCTTCTAGGGCAGACACTTTGCTTACCCTGTTCACTGCTGCACCTCCGTGCCTAGACCTGTGTCTAGCACAAAGGAGATGGTATTTGTTGAATGAAATAACTCATTCAACAAGACCGTGAATGGAGCCTAACATTGACAGAAGCAGCTTGCTGCCACAATTTCCTGAAAGGAACTTAGCAGACAGTATTCCAGGCAGCTGGAGGAATGAGTATTTCCATCCAAAAGTGGGAATCTGAGTGGCACACTATGGTCTTCACCACAAAAAGTGAAACGAGAAAATTCATGGCAAGTGTTTGGCACGTGGTAATCATTTAACACTTTTTAGTTGTTATTATTTTTGTTTTGGCACAGTGCTTATTACTGCTTGACATCATATTTGTTACTTATTTGCTTATCTGTTGACTATCTGTCCCCTGCACTAGAAGACAGGGATTTTGTGCCATTCAGTGCAGTAGTATCTGTAATTAATCAGTCCATGGAACACAGTGGACTCTCAGTAAATATTTGTTGGGCAATTAAATAATTTTTTCATTAATTCTATTTGTGTGTGTGTGAGAGAGAGAGAGAGAGAAAGAGAGAGAGAGAGAGTGGCCTTACTTGGCAAGTGTATCATTAGCTTTTAGTGCAGGGTTCATGTCTCACATCTGGTGTTATTAGCCTTATTACCTACTGAAAGTAGCCATTCCTCAGGATGGTGTTCAAGACCATTCATGACTGGTCCTGCCAATTTCACTGGTCTCTTGGGTCCACCTGAGTTTGCAGAGCATCTAGACTCCTCTTTCTGCATGTTCCGACATGCCCTTCCAGGCTCTGCCAACATTCTTCAGGTCTCAGTTACTGTCTCGGCTTCTCCCAGAAACCATCCCTACCAGTCTGATTCTGTGCCCTCCTGTCTGCCTCATGATGCCACCATATCCCTTATTCTGCTCTTATCACACTCTGTTGCCATCACCTTTGCCACCCTGAGACTGCCACCTCCCCGAAGGGAAAGATTGTCTTATATAACTGTATTTCTACTGCCTAACACAGGCATTGTGGGATTAATATGCTTTAATTTAACAAGAAAATTATACAAATAGAGTATTAGAAAAAGTATTGTCTGAATCTTTAAATAATTTAAACTGGACTATGTTGAACAATACAACAATTATAGCACACATTTATTTGATGATTTCCTCTGACAAGTCCAATGACCTTTAATGCCCACTGCTGTTCTTTCTTCCACACCTGTTGCCTTAGATGAATTATTTTCCTTCTTGATGGAAGTGAGTCGGGCCCCTACCCTCACCGTCCTCTACCTGAAGCATGTGTAGAATCATTGATCATTTTTTAAATAAAAAGATGACTGATGTGGTCATGGGCTGAGGTGGAAGACATGAAGTTCTTTCAGCTATTTTCTATTGTTTCTGACAACAGCACACTTGGAAATGAACAACATAGATCATGAGAGTATTTGACTAGATATATGGAATTTTCTTCCAATTAAAATCGCTACACCCTAAAATAATTAACTAAAAATAAAATTTGAATTTCCTGCCTGATGTGACCTCTCCTGCCTTAAAATTCCTCTAGCAATTATTGGAATTATAAGCTATTTAATTCACAAGACCTTGGACATCTTTTCTTTTGTTCTGACTTGTTGAATTTTTCATTGTTATTTCAAGTTTCATATGTTTATGTATTGTTTCCTCTATTGCATTGTGTTCCTCTTAACAATGGGACACTGTTTATCCTTAACTGCAGTTCATAAAAAGTCTGTGGTTTCTTCCAAACCTCTGTAGGTGTCTTGTGAGGGTTAGAAAAAGGAGAGAAGGAGGCAGGCAGGGAGGGAGAGGATATGAATGGCTGTGAGAATGAGATAAGAACTAAACCATAAACTCTGGATTCCTAAGCATCTCCTATCCCAACCCCACAGGAGAAGCTGTTTTTACTACCTAATAAATTTTTAATATAGAATTTCATTGGCAGGGAGAGAGAGGATTCTACAACTTAAGTTTGATAATTACTAGCCACTAACATATATCAGTTATATCTCTTGATGTCTGCTCTTTCCCACTAAAATGTTCGCTTCATGAGGGTAGAGATTATGGTGTACATAGTAGGTCATCTTTTATTTATAGAAGGAATGAATGAATGACATAGACAACAGTTTTGACAAATAAAGTTGGACTCTATCAATGTCTAATTGATATTTAAGCACAAGAGAAACGCTTTTGAATCTGTGGTGATTTAAATGTAGGGTGAATATATAATGCATTGTCTAAACTGAGACCCTTTGGGAATTGAAAAATGTGAGTTCACAATTACAACAGATGTAAACAAGGACTATCTCTGGAAAGGTAGGGCACATCATCACATTCCTGGGTGGCATCTCAAAAGGAAGATTTGAAGACTTAACCTTGCTAAAGGGGACTCCACTCCTATTTGTGTCTACTGTATTGGAAGTGGTTACTGCTTGCAGGGAACCATCCAGGCCCAAGACGGGACATTGCTCTGGGAATGAAATGACCTTGTAAGTCAAAGGACCTCACCTTTAGCATGTAAGTTATCTCAGGTCACCGCACAATTTAGGCTTATTTTCAGGTTAACCAGCCAGTTGGCATCACTGAGGCACCCACCTGATAGGTGTATGATACAGTGTGTAATCATTTGCAAAGCAAAGGAATGTTGTAGTCCTGTGTTGAATTTACAGAGTATACAATTAAGAAGAATGAGATGTGCTAACCCAGAGGAACTTTTTGACAATGCTAGGATTAGGAGCATAGGATTTAGATCAGACCACTTAAGAATGTAACTGTTATATTTTAGGAGACAGGGTTTGACCTGTAATATATCCAAGTTTATGTGATACATTCTATCATAATGGTGTTACACTCTGTTCATAAAATTACAAATGTCTCACAGGAAAAGGGTGAGTCAGATGTTATACTGGCAAGGCCCCTGACATGTTTATTCAGTCCAGGGTCAGTGCATGATTATTAAACCCTACTGAAAAAAAGTAAATTGACATTTTAGACTGAATATCACATCGTTTCTAGGGGGTGTACATGCTGGCTGAGTGCAGATATTATACATCTCTGCAGTCATGAGGCAATTTGTGTGCTGGCCTGGGTTTCCTACAAGTCAGCCCTTCCTATTTCCCACAGATAAGGCTTGATTAGATCTGAAAGCAGCCTCTCTTTCCTTTCTGCAATGGACCCCATTGCATCAGTTGCACTCAGTTCCAGTGTTGGGGCTGCTGCCACGTCCCCCAAAGGCCCTGGGTGCTGGCTGTCCTCCTCATCTGCCCTCTATCCTCACCAGAGCCCTCTGAGGGCCATGAGCATCGTGTGGAAGAGGCAGTGGAGCAACTACACGGTGGAGGGGCTACTCCCACAGGATCAGGTGCTTGGTGGCTCCTGATTAGATATTAGCCCACTGAAGCCTGACCTCAGAAGGGCGGACTCCAGCTCACTGAGCATTTGTCCTCACCCTTCCAAATCAGCCCTCCACCATCAAACTTTTCAGATTAGTTCTCCTGTTGCTGAACTCTCCTGGGCGTAGATGCAAATGCTAATGTACTCAGATCTTATTTTCCAAGAAAAAGCTGTTGCCTGGAAGAAGGTGGGTCTGTAAAACTAGAAACAGAAGCTAAAGGTGATCCTCTCATGCTTTGGGGGATTCAGTTCAGTCGATATTCTCTGAGTGATGTCTACTTGTCAGCAACCCAGGTGTTTTTAATCCAAAAACACTATCACGTGCTTTGCACATAGTAGGCATCTTTTCTTGCTAATCCCATGAAAGAGAGAAGCTAAATTGAGCAGGCAAAACATGAAAACGACTGTTGGCACATGAGTACAATTTCCTTGCATTCATTGAACAAGGCAGAATTGTCTGTTAACCAAGAGTTATCTGCGACTTTCCTTAGAAAAGCAGTACCAATGATGAAATAACTTTCAATATAATTTGTAGAGTTTCTCCTTCCTCCTCGCTCTGGTTACACCCTGTCCCTGCCTTGTGTGCCATCCCAGTTCTGCCTGTTGAGATGAGAACATTTCAAGGCTGCTTCCAGCACTCTCTACTCAACAGCCTAAGCTGCATTTCTTTGTACCAGCTTCCCCCAACTAAATATGATCTGCTCTTTTCTTGCAACCCTGCTGAGGAGTTTAATCACCATGCATTTATTGGGCTATTTCTTGCTAAGCTTATATTTAGATATGAATAATCAGTCTTATCCTCAGCACCAGACAATTAGATGATGTAAAACTAGGATGTGTCTCATTAGTGAATGGACTGACTTTTTAAACTTTGTAACAGCTCTTTCATGAGGCCGTGTCACATGTCATGAATTGTGCTGGGCACCAAGGAGCCCCTGGGTATGAAGCAGATGGTTCTAGCCTTCACTGAGCGTCCTTCTCTCTAGTGGCTATTCAACATGCATTTATGCTTCAACACAGGCTTCTCATCCTGGACACTAGTGGCATTTGGAGCTAGATGAGTCTGTGTCATGGAAGACTGACCTGTGCGTTTTAGGGTTGTTAGCAGCATTCCTGATTTCTACCTGCTAGATGCCAGTGGCATACCTTTCTCAATCCCAAGTTATAAAGATCACCAATGGCTCCAGACACAGCCAAATACATCCTGCGGCAACATGACTAGGATGAGAGTCAGTACTCTAAAGTGATCAGTTAAATGATAGATGCAGATTCTGTGGGAGCCAGGTGAGGGACATCTAAGAAATACCTAAGGGTCAAGGAAGGCATATAAGTCAGGGCCCCAGCAAGAAACTGTTGACACGTCCAACTTTAAGTAACCCTAGGCAGGCTTAATGAAGAAATTACCTATAAGGTGTGAGCAGGATGTAGGGAGACCATGAAAGAGTACAGCATTTCTGGTTAATAACAGCAGGACTGTTGCAGGCCAGCCAGGTGCTGACATAGAACAGCAGAGTGTATGGAGTGGCTGCCTTGAGAGGAGCTATTCCTTTGATGTAGTGTCCCAGGCTTTGGAGGTAACCCTGCTGGGAAACACATAGCTGTGCTTACCTTTTCCTTCCTCTGGTCACCTGCTGGGCTTCCCACTGACCACCCCAACCAGAAGGCAAAGGGAAGGGGACCAGTTGGTGTAGTCCACATACATCAGATGCTTGGAAGAAAAGAGCAGGACCAAGAAGGGTGAAAAAGATATCTGAGGGTCAAAAAGGAAATATCTACATAGCAGACTTCCCTGAAAAATGACATCTAAGTAGAGAGCTGAAAGCAGAATCAGATGTCTATTCGAAAGGAGGAGGGGGGCAGGTTTATGAATAACATGTATGGTTTGCAGCCTATGAAAGTCATTCATAAGAATGGTCAGTGTGGGTCAGGCTTGGTGGCTCAGTCTGTAATCCCAGCACTTTGGGAGGCTGAGGCTAGTGGATTGCCTGAGCCTGCAGGTTCAAGATTAACCAGGCATGGTAGTGCATGCCTGTAGATACACCTACTTGGAAGGCTGAGGTGGAAGGATCGCTGGAGCCCAGAAGGTCAACACTGGATGACGGTGAGTGTGCCACTGCACTCCAGCCTGGGCTACAGAGTGAGACTCCAACCCCCCCCCCAAAAAAAAGAATGGTCAGTGTGTTTGTGGTTTATCTGTTGACAATCTGCCCATCTGGCTGGAGAGAAATTCATATTCATACTAAGTCATGTTTTGAGAGACTGTCTTTCCAAAGCATGACATAGAAAAGGGTCTCTAGTTTTCAGTCTTCGGTGGGAGGTTCATTGTTGAAGAGTTCAAAAATATGTTTTTTGAATAAAGGAACAAAGAAAAGGAGAGATGGAGTGCAAGGAGTAGGGAAGGGAAAAGGGAGAGAGGGAGAAAGGGAGGGAGGTAGGAAGAGCTAGTTGATCACAGTTTCTAGATCCAGCTTCACTATTATCCAGTCTGAAGTGCCATTTATTGGGTTTTGCGTGGGAAATGAATAGGTAGTCTGTCACTGGTGGGGGCACCTTTACAAGTCCCAGTCTGGACCACCCATCCTCCTCTAGGCTGGCCCACTCCCACCTCCGTGAACCTAAAGTTTTTGTTTGCTTGTTTCTTTGAAACAAAAGCCTGGATGGTGGGTGCCTAGCAACTGCTTTAGACCCCATGACACAAAAGTCATTAACAGCCCTGAGGCAAAAAGCTAAGAATTGAGAACTTGCAAAGCCTGGCATCTTTTTGGGGATGGGGAAGAGCTAACGTCTCCCATTCTTCCAGTCTTCTATAGCTCCGAGAACAGAACACAATTATATATACTAGCTCATGATAAGAGAGGAGGGGGCCTTTGGACCCTGAGAAGGAGCCAAACAGTTTAGGGAAATTGAAACCTATTGTCTATTGCACAGAAATCCAGCAGAGACAGAGTTTGCAAAAGTGGTAGATAAAGGAAGATCGAAAATAGGGGGGCAAAAAATCATGGAAAGTCATTAAACTGATAAAAATTTTCATAGAGCTCTGAAATGAGCCATTTTGTAACACCAGCACACTGAAAGACCACACAAAAGTCTTGTGTCTGTGTTTTCATTCTTCACAAATCTACATTTCACCCGGATGGAAGCATCCAGACTTTTAGGGTCCTAAATAGAGATACCACAACAAGACCTGAAAGCAGGGCTATACCCCAAATCTAGAGTTCTTGCATAGTTACGTCCCAACGCACACTGTTGCCACTGCCACACTCCTGCAGCAGGAGCAAGATAGCCAGTAAACTAGGCATTGTTTATTTTTACCTCTTCATATGTTGACTCTTTGGAAACAAAAATACCAGAGCTAAGTGGATTCTTCAATACCGCAGCAGTACTAGCTGCATAAGGGACCAAACCTGGGCCTTCTAGAGTGTTCGATGGCTCGGAATTTAACTTGCTGTGTCCTCCTGTCCCTACACCCTGTACTTTTTCTACTTTCCTCACCATCTCATCGGTGTCCTTGCTAATTCGACAAAGTTAATATCTGATTAATAACTCCTGTGATAGAAGAGTTCCTAGATGAGCTGTAGCCCCCATTTACAATCTGCTGGTGATTGAAAAATTATGTTCAGCTCAGTAATAATTGATGGAAATGGTCTCTTCTCTTCTGCAGCTGATTTGCTTTGTAATTGTGATTTAATAATGTAAATATCACTTGTTTTCTTCTCAAGATGAATTGCCTTGTGATTTGCTGAACTTGAGCCTCTTTTGGCTTTCTTATCTCTTTGTTTCTTCTCATGAGATTCTGGGTGAGATGTATTCCTTATTTTGCTGTGTTTTTTTCTTTACACACATATACACACATGCACACATGTAATTTGAGTCAATGATTGGAAGGAGCACATATTACTTTTTCAACCAATTGACTATCAGACTATCAGAAATTAGAGCTAACACTTTCTAGAAATAATCTAACCCAACTCCTTTACTTGTGGTTAAGTAACCTATCCAAGTGTACTTGAAAAGTCAGACAAAGATTGTTCCTGAGCCTGGTTTAATGTTGTTTCCTAAATCATGAGGAAAGTTTGAAAATAATGATTCTGTATTTACTTTCTCTACTAAATATTTCCCTACTGTTATGCATTTATACCACATGTGTATCTATCTGTCTGTGCATGTGTGTATAATACGCAGAAAGTAATAAACACCTCACGGCTACTAACGTTAATTTCATGACTTACTCTCAGTGTACAATCTTCTCTAGCTGAAAAAAAAAAAAACGCTTGAGTTGAGTGTAAATGGAGTAAGCTCACTGTGTTACAAAGGTTGCTGAGACTACCTATCATGACTCACTCTTTACAGAAGCTCCCATTGTAAGTAGTCCTAAAAATCCACAAACACTGCACCAGGCTCCGGGGAACCTGCCTTATGTGGTTTGAAATTCAGTAGCCCCTTCCAAACTACCTGTTTCTGTCCAGGATGCTATGGTCAAGGCCTGCTTGGTTGAAGCCTCATCACCTTCCAATCATCTTTGTGTTTCTTCTTCAGACTATCATTATCTGCTAAGAAAATGTAGGCTCCATGTCTCCTAAGGCAATGAAATAAAACTGATAAACTAATCTGGGCTAGGGGGAAGGGGAGTATCTAGGAATCAACATAACATTCCTTTCTTCCCAAGTAAAATGTTTTAATTTTGATAGAGGCCCTGAGTGTAGTGACCATTAAATGCCAGAACATCTAGCAAAGGCGGGGGGGGGGCGTAAGGGGGTGGCAAAGCAGGGGCCTAGAAGGAGCTTTGGGGGCTGGCAGGCTCTTGCCTGAGCCTCATCACATCACAGTGTACTCAATAGCTCTGACTTCCAGAACCAGAGCCAGCCCAAGTTTCTAGGGCAGAAAAGGAACCCACACCTCCAAACTTTCATTCCCAAAAGTTCCAGACCCAAATCAAATGCTTGGTGCTGTCCAGGGACTGGTGACAAATGAGAAATCCCTATCTAGTAGGCCAGAAAGACTGTCACAAATAGAGTTAGGAAAGAACTATGGCCGAGGGACACCTAAGAAACGAGCTGGCACAATCCCCTCATTTGCAGATAAAGAAAGTGAGACAGGGTGAAGTGAAGTGGCTTGCTCAGGGTTCCTGGCTTGTTAGTGGCAGGGCAAGGACCAAAACCTTGGTCTCCTCAAATTCCATTTGGCCCCTCAGAATTGTGGGTGCTGCATCAATGTAAACACAGACCAATGCCGACAGTAGATGTGAATGGAAACTTTTGGTGCCATACCAAGCATTGCCTTCCCTACCATGGCTGCCCCTTCCTGTCTCTCAGTGTCTGCTCTCTGGTTGGGAAGGATTAGCAAAGTGAGTCATGTAACTAAGAAGGGATATTTTTAGCAAAGGCACAGGAGGGCAGAAAGTAGATAGAAGCATCATTTTCCTGCATTTGGAGTGTACCCTCAGACCCATGAAAATGGGCCTCAAATCATATAAGTGGATGATTAGTTATACCCACAAGACATTATTCCAATCTACTCATCGGAGGGAGGAAAAAAGGAACAGCTACTTGTCAAAATCTACATGAATAGGAGTATTGGAAAGGAAAGGAAAAAATTAATTTCCCCCATTAACACAAGACATTACCTTCAGACACACACAGTCCTTCATAATTGTCAAAACCTCTCTTTCCTCCCCATCACCAAGCAGTGACAGATGAGAGCTCCCTTGAAACTGTCATGCTGTCTCTCTATTTTTTGCCTGCATTGTCAAGACTTCAGATAAAGCAGGGTGGCCTAGGTCCATTCTGCAGAGACTTTATGTTCCTTTGTGTGTCAGGGACTTTGAGCTCTTAGTCTAGAATTCTAGAACAACCCCATACTTATCAGATTTCTAGAACTTAAGGAATTTTTAGGATTCCTGGTCAGAAACCATAATGTTGACAATATTGATTCTTCCAATCCATGAGCATGGAATGTTTTTCCATTTGCTTGTTTCATCCTTGATTTCTTTGAGCAGTGTTTTGTAGTTCTCATCGTAACGATCTTTCACTTCTCTGGTTAGGTGGATGCCAAGGTATTTCAATTTTCTATGGCTATTGTGAATGGGATTGTGCTTTTTATTTGGCACTTTGTCTGCTTGTTGCTGGTGTTGTATAGAAATGCAACTTTCTTCTGCACATAGATTTTGTACCCTCAGACTTTACCGAAGTAGATTATCAGTGTGAGGAGGTTTTTGACAGATTGCCTAGCAGTCTATGGTGTCAATGCGTTACCCATCAAATTACCAGCATCATTTTTTACAGACCTGGAAGCAAAAATACAGAAATTTTTGTGGAAACAAAACAAAACAAAAAGAGCACAAACAGCCAAAACAATCCTCAGCAAAAGGAACATAGCAGGAGATATCACACTTCAAGACTTTAAAATGTACTACAAGATTATAGTAACCCAACAGCCTGGTATTGGTACAAGAATAGGCACACAAACCAATAAAACAGGACCGAGATTCTGGAAGCAAAATCTTCATCTTTCAACAAACTCATCTTCAACAAAACCACCAGTAACAACCAATGAGGAAAGGAGACCATAGTTAGCAAAAGGTGCTGGGAAAACTGGCTAACAATATGTAGAAGAATGAAACTGGATCCTTACTTACCACCATATGCAAAAATCAACCCTAAATGGAACAAAGACCTAAATGTAAAACCTCAAAGTATAAGAATCCTAGAAGAAAATGTAGGAAACACTCTTATGCACAGTGGAATAGGCAATCAACTCTTGATCAAATCCCCCAAAGTGAATGCCATAAATGCTAAGATAGACAAGTAAGGTCTCATCAAACTGAAAAGCTTTTGCACAGCAAAAGAAACCATCAAGAGAGTAGGAGACAACCCATGGAGTGGGAAAAAACAATTTGCTAATTATGTAGGTGACAAAGACCTAACATCCAGGATTTACAAGGAACTCAAATGAGCTGAAAGAAAAAAAAAACTTACAACCCTAATAAAAAGTGGGTAAAGGACATGACTAGACACATTTGAAAAGAAGATATACAAGCAACCAACAGATATGCGAAAAAATGCTCAACCTCACTAATCATCAGAGGAATGCAAATCAAAACTACAATGATTGGGGGTGGGGACAAAAGATACTGCAATGAGGTACCACCTAACTCTAGTAAGGATGGCCAACATTAATAAATCAGAAAACAACAGATGCTGGCATGGGTTCAGAGAAAAGGAAACGCTTCTACACAGTTGTTGAAAGTGCAAGTTAGTTCAACATCTATGGAAAGCTGTGTGGTGATTCCTAAAAAAACGAAAAATTGACCTTCCATACAATCCAGCAATCCCTCTCCTGGGAATATACCCAAAAGAACATAAATCATTCTTCAAAAAGGACATCTGCACATGCATGTTTACAGACTCACTATTCACAATAGCAAAAACATGGAAACCCTACTGCCCATTGAAAGTGGACAGGATAAAGAAAATGTGACACATATATACAATGGAGTATTACACAGCCATAAAGAAGAAAAAATCATGAACTTCACAGCAAATTGGATGGAGTTGGAGACAATCATACTTAGCGATCTATCACAGAAACAAAGAACAGAACACCGCATGTTCTCACTCATAAGTGGGACCTGAACATTAATCACATTAGCACAAGGGAGGGATCAGCAATCACTGGGCACTACCAGAGGTTGATGCGGAGTGTAGGGGGATATAACAACACAAAGGATACCTGGTCCTAAGCCAGGGGAAGTGAGGACCATTTGGAGGCCCAAACTTCACCAGCGTGCAGCCTACTTGTGTAGCTAATCCAGACTTGTATCCTACATCTCACATCTCTACAATAAAATTAAATTTTAAAAAAGAGAAACAAAAATATCCTATTGTTAGGTTACAAAAGATTATGGAATGTTGAAACTGTTAATGACCTTGGAGTTCATTCACTGCAATTTTTGTATTTGATAGAAAAAAAAATAATTGAGGTTTGGAGTGCTAAAAACACTTACTGAAAATCACATGTTAGTGATTACACTGGGATTGGATCCTGGGTTTTCTGATCTTGAATTCAGTGGTTTTCTCCATTATTCATACTTAGCACAAAGTCATAGAAGGTCATATGTATAAAGTGACTTATAAGGTGACTAGGCTAAGAAGGGAGTTCAGGAAGACAGAAGTCTTTGAAGAGAGGTCAGCTTGACCATAGTCTCAATTAGGGGTAAAGGGAGGGGGAGAGCAGACTTACCTAGAGCAGCACAAAGTACACCTGAGGAGAGCCCTTGACAAGAAAGTTTCCAAAGGGTTCCCACACCCACCCCTGCCACCAGCAGAGACTTTGCCCGTTGAGTGCACACCTCCTAATCCTTTCCTCTCAGTGTGTGCTAGAGCTGGGTGAGCAGCGCTATCTCCCAGTGATGCTTCAGAGCTCAGACTTTTATGCTCCACGAAGTGTGCAGAATGTCTCTGGTCATTGCCTGCATGCCAATTGTGATGCCTAGACTTAGGGGCACTTTGTCTGGAAGCTAATACAAGTATTTTGAAAATACTAATGAAAGCTGATAGTTGGCATCATTGTCATGCAGCTGTGATGGTGGGAACTAATACAGGGAAAGGATAAAAGATAGAGAAGCAAAGAAAAAGAAAGGGAGAAGGTAAGAGACGTCAGACTGCATCACAGCCTCATCTGCAGAAACTGGACAATGCTCATCCTCAAAAGGGCATTTCCTCAACAGCCCACAAAGACCTTAGGGCTTTTCTTTCAGTGTTCTGTGTCATCTAGACCATTTCAGAAAAGCACAGGTATCTGGTTTTCCAGGACTTTGGGACAGGATCCCTGGAACTGTAGTTGGGCTTCCAACCCAGGAATCTGCAATGCTGATCCCCACCCTCCCCTGCCCCCCACCATTCTGGTTGGCTTAGGATCCAATCAGCTGCTCTTGTCTATCTCCCCCACCACTCTAATTGGCTTAGGATCCAGTCAGCTGCTCTCATCTGTCTCCCCAGAGAAGAGTATAGCAGATGGGTCTGGAGCTCTGGGAAAAAGATAGCACATGGAATCTTTCTTGACCTTTAGTCCAGCAGAGTCCTTCATCAGAGGGGCCACACATAGCCTGCTTGGTGCTAAGCCGATGCATCTCACCAGATTAAAAAGTGAGTGCTGGAACAGCCCCACGTGCAGCAAGATGCCAGCAGCATCCTAGGCCCTTGAGCCTGACAGCAGAGCCTTCAGCAGGCTAGAAGTACACCCCCACCTGTTTATCACATTCTTTGGAGAATGAAAGCACACATTCTTTGGAGAATGAAAGGTGACTTTTTTTTTTTTGAGTTGGAGTCTCACTCTGTCACCCATACTGGAGTGCAGTGGCCGCTCCCAGCCACCGCAGCCTCGACCTGCTGGGCTCCGGCGATCCTTCCGCCTCGGCCTTCCAAGTAGACGGAATTACAGGCATGCGCTACCATGCCTGGCTGATTTTTTGATTTATTGTAGAGATGAGGTCTCACTGCCCAGGCGGCTCTCGAACCTGCGGGTTCAGGCAATCCACTCACCTCAGCCTCCCAATGGCACAGGATTACAGGTCATGCTTGGAAGACAGGTATCAACTAGAAGTGTCCTAGGAAAACCTAATATATGTTCATCCAGCTTATAGAAACAAATGCATTCTTAGTGTTGCTCTACAAATAAATTAATCTCCAGGGAAAAGAAGTCAGATGGAGTTGGTTTTAGAAGGAAAATTTTAATTCCTCCAAAGGCAAGCAAGGAGTCACAGACTTACTTTGGTGCTGACAGTAATTAAAGATTTTGCACACTGCCCACCTCCAGACAGATGCCAGCCCTGTAGGTCTGCTTTGGGCTCAAGAAGTCACTTTTCCCCAGAGCCCAAGGTAATATAAGGTATTGGTGATCCACTGACCACACTGTGGCACAAGATGTTTCTGCTCTGTCAAGACGTGGTTTCCTTTAAGACACTGGACCTGAGTGACAGGTTGTGCCTGCTTAGGCTGCAGGCAAGGTGAAGGCATACCTTCTTAAGACATACATAAATGAAAGAAGCAGCATCTCATGCATGCAATGCCTTGGTCGTTTTGTCTTTTTAATTGCTGTTGTTTAATTATTGAGTTTTTTTAAAGCAGTAGTTTTACTGCTCAGAATTCATTTCACTTTTAGTTGTTAATACTGAAATAACCCTGTTGGTTTAGAGTACAAATAACTGTAATCATAAGAGGAAAACATGTAAAATAAATAAAAACTTTTCAAATGTACTTAAACGTTTTGTCAATAACTTAGCTGTTTAATCTCTGCTATTTAAAAATAATGATTTTTTTCTTCCACCCCTACCTTGTTTTGGTTGGAATTGTTAGTTTCAGTTTATATTTAAATACTTTTTAGAATGGAAAGCTAGCTACTTTTTTTTTTTTTAACTAAAATGGGCTACTCTGTTCATCAAATGGATTTAAACTTCTGTCCCCAGCCATTTGTCTGCCTATTGGGAATTCCAGCATTTTATATCATCATTCTCTTTCTCTCTGTCTACCTTTGCCCTTATCTTCTTTTCTCTTTCTAGCACATACTCTGCACTTCCTTTGAAAGGGATTATGCCACATCCTCGCAGATACCCGCTTGTTACTCACTCAGGACCATTCCCAATGAGTCCACAGTATCATCTAGACTATAAAAGTCATGTTCTGACCCTTCCTACACCTGATGGACCCATTTTAGAAAACAAAACACAAGTAAAGCCAAGCTAAGCACGCATCTCCACTGTGATTTGGAAGGAAGCTACTCTTATCTGAATGCTCTTCGTTTGGATATCTGGGGTCCCTTGCTATTGGCAACTGATGAGTTGCAGAAGATGCTATCAGACCTGAACTCTTACCACAGCAAGGTCTCCTTTTCCAGTCTCACCTGTAATAAAGCTTCTGGTGTCAACATCATGACAGTATATTTTGCATAGATGCTGGCAGTCGTCAGGAGGTCTAAGAACACTCTAAGATGTACACAACCTTCTATATTCCTAGGCACTGAATGACTTAACAGGGGAAGTCCAGGAACCTACAGGTGGAACTAGCACTTAGAAAGTGAAAGCAGTAGGAATCCTTGATTTACCAATCCTGGATCTTTACCCTGGTTGCACATTAGAGTCTCCTGGGAAGTTTTTAGAGGATACTGATACTGGAGGCCGCCCCAGGCCAATTCCACCAATTGGAAGCATGGGTACAAGACATTTTAAAGTGCTCATTGGGTGGACCTGATGAACCACCAGGGATGAGAACTTCTAATTTAGGTATTTTCTTTCAGACCCAATTGCATTCCCTTCTCCTGCCCCACCTACCATACAAAGCCCTTTATATCCCCTTGTCTTTGACTTTTCTCCTCCTGGTAAGGTGTTCAAGAGCTCCAATGTTTTAGAGTTCATCTTTCTTTTCTTTTTTTTTTTTGAGTTGGAGTCTCACTCTGTCGCCCAGACTGGAATGCAGTGGCTGCTCCCGGCCACTGCAGCCTCGACCCACTGGGCTCCAGTGATCCTTCCACCTCAGCCTCCCGAGTAGCCGGAATTACAGGCATGCACTACCATGCTTGGCTGATTTTAGTGTTCATCTTTCAAGACAGTCATACTGGATGGGTCACTTGACTCCTTCTCCTCTTGAATCATCCTCAGCTATCCTGGATGAGATAATGAGGGGCATAAACTGCTTCCTTCACCCTTGCTCATGAATGGAGGGAGGGGCTTAGGAAAGCCTCCACCGCCAGGGAACTCCTCTGAGCCTCCAGGTATGGCGAATGTTATTAATGTACTCCTTTGCCCACTGGAAGCTCAGTTAATTTTCATGGTAACACATTGATCTTGACATTAGCCAACTTACTGTCAGTCCAAAGGAAGGCAGCCAGCCTTGGAGAAGGTCCTGGTGGCCACAGCCTGAGAAAGGTTGTCTGAGCCCAAGACAAAGAGCTTCTGTCACTTCCAGCAAGTAAGATACTGACGAGGGTCTCGGTCTTCAAACCAAAATGACTTTAGTACAATTCAATTGCTTGTATTAATTAAGGGAAAATGAAACCATGGGTTTATCACACTTTTCATTAACTTCAATGCAGTGACGGGAACAAATCTGGGAGTAGGAAGCAGGAAAGGATGCAATGTATTGCTGTCCACACTCCTTGGCTGAATTCAGGCCGTGGAACCTCGGGTTGCTTGTTGCCAGCAGGGTTTTAAAGAGAGTCAGGGATGGAGGGACAGACAGTGTGGAACAGAGACTAGCAGAAAAAGACTGGATTAAATAGAAGAGGGTGGAGGGAGTTTTGTAGGATTCAGTTTCCAAACCTAGCCTTCAGGGATAGTGTGAACACATACTATATGTTTAGCCTTTACTAGCTGCCATGCCATAGGAGTTAAAGAAGTGGAAGGTGTGATTTCTATTCTGGGTGCTTGCAGCCTAGACAACAAAAATGACTGCTGTCTAGGAAGAAGAGCAAACAGTACAAGACTCATGTTATGTGAGCCAAATTATGTCCCAAATGCTGAAACTTGACTGCAATTCCAAACTCAAGCTTGTTTAAAGTGTTTCTATTCTTCAAAAGAAGGGGGCTTTCATATCAGAATGAATGTGATTGAGAAGGATGCCAGATCTCTAGGAAGAAGGGAGAAACCCTTTTCTCAGCTCTCAGGTTTCTAGAAAGCAGTTTCCATCCACCCTCTTCACTCTTTGTCTCCCCCATGGGAGGTGGGGTGAGGTGGGGTAAGATGATACATTGGACCTAGTTAAGCAGAGATAAGGCTGACATCCAGCAGTGAAAGCAGTATTCCTGTGCCTTCATTCCCTTCCTGACCCACCTTTGTCTGGGTGTGAGGTCCTATTTACTTTGAACTCTGCATTCCCATGCAGCTCATATTCTCAGATCCTGCTTTTGAACCTGTGACTGAGTACCCAAGTCAAGTATTCCTGTTGCACAAGTCCAGCTAGTCCGATTCATAGGGAGAAAGGCAAGAACCTCATGTCAGCCTTGAATTTCAAGCCAGAATTGAGGTCTATGTGATATTTTGATCTGTTCATGACTCAGTTCTATGATTATGTTCTACTGGCCAAAATCCTGGAGAGAGAGAAGGATACAAGGATTTGGCACTTGTCCTCTCATGAACTGCTGACAGTCTCTACCTTGTTCTCCACATCTCAAGGGCAGAAAGCAGTAAGGAGGAGGTGACACTAGACAGCTCTAGCTCCTTCCTGGGGCCTATCTTGCTCCAGATGCCTATGACAGGATGTCCAGCAAGTTTACACCCGCCAGTCAATCCATATATATGGAAGTTCATTCCTTACAGGTGTGAAACCTTTGTTCTTTGATAGCTTGAATTGCTGCCTAGCTTTGGGGAGTGGGCAAAAGGCTTTTTCCCAAGAGGAATCAAAAGTCAAGTTGTGGCCTTACAGGCTAGGAGCATATACACAATCACCTGGACATTTCCAACTTCCCAAATCTG
>NW_007232907.1:56795-73900 GCF_000164805.1 Carlito syrichta
CCTTCACCCTTGCTCATGAATGGAGGGAGGGGCTTAGGAAAGCCTCCACCGCCAGGGAACTCCTCTGAGCCTCCAGGTATGGCGAATGTTATTAATGTACTCCTTTGCCCACTGGAAGCTCAGTTAATTTTCATGGTAACACATTGATCTTGACATTAGCCAACTTACTGTCAGTCCAAAGGAAGGCAGCCAGCCTTGGAGAAGGTCCTGGTGGCCACAGCCTGAGAAAGGTTGTCTGAGCCCAAGACAAAGAGCTTCTGTCACTTCCAGCAAGTAAGATACTGACGAGGGTCTCGGTCTTCAAACCAAAATGACTTTAGTACAATTCAATTGCTTGTATTAATTAAGGGAAAATGAAACCATGGGTTTATCACACTTTTCATTAACTTCAATGCAGTGACGGGAACAAATCTGGGAGTAGGAAGCAGGAAAGGATGCAATGTATTGCTGTCCACACTCCTTGGCTGAATTCAGGCCGTGGAACCTCGGGTTGCTTGTTGCCAGCAGGGTTTTAAAGAGAGTCAGGGATGGAGGGACAGACAGTGTGGAACAGAGACTAGCAGAAAAAGACTGGATTAAATAGAAGAGGGTGGAGGGAGTTTTGTAGGATTCAGTTTCCAAACCTAGCCTTGAATTTCAAGCCAGAATTGAGGTCTATGTGATATTTTGATCTGTTCATGACTCAGTTCTATGATTATGTTCTACTGGCCAAAATCCTGGAGAGAGAGAAGGATACAAGGATTTGGCACTTGTCCTCTCATGAACTGCTGACAGTCTCTACCTTGTTCTCCACATCTCAAGGGCAGAAAGCAGTAAGGAGGAGGTGACACTAGACAGCTCTAGCTCCTTCCTGGGGCCTATCTTGCTCCAGATGCCTATGACAGGATGTCCAGCAAGTTTACACCCGCCAGTCAATCCATATATATGGAAGTTCATTCCTTACAGGTGTGAAACCTTTGTTCTTTGATAGCTTGAATTGCTGCCTAGCTTTGGGGAGTGGGCAAAAGGCTTTTTCCCAAGAGGAATCAAAAGTCAAGTTGTGGCCTTACAGGCTAGGAGCATATACACAATCACCTGGACATTTCCAACTTCCCAAATCTGGTATTGATAGGGATCATCTTTAACAGTCCCCTTTGCTGAGTTTCCCTTTTATTGTTTTTCCAGAAACCTTACCATTGAGCCAATTGGACCCCTGGAGTACCCACACTCAGCTCTTTCCCATTGGCTCCTTTCTGGCCACGCATCCTGCTTTTGCTCCTCCGAGTTCCCTTTCCCTGTGCCTTTTCCTCTCTGCTACTGTCTGAAATCCTAACCCCTCCTTGCTGCTCTCATCTCCTGCTGTTAATTTCCCCTGTGGCACATGCTCCCAGGTATGCCCCTCTGTGGATCACCTCCTGACGGGTCTGGCAAATGCTGTGGCAGGTGCTGACATGCAACCCCACAGAGTACCGTCCATAGATAGAGTTGCAGCTGTACATAGCATACTTGGAGAGACAGTCAAGGTGGAGACACCTAGGAGGTGACTTTTATTCATTTCAAAAAAAGAAGGCAGACAGACATTGCCTCAGTCTAAGGATCTTTTATTTTCTTTTGGTAATGTGAATAGTCTAGCAAAAGGATAGCAATAAGGAGGGGGTAGCACTAGGAACAATTCTTAAAATTGTCCCTAGGGGTAGCCAGAGAGAAGAGGAGATAGCCTGTCAAAATGTTATGTAATCCAGAAGAGTGGAAGGCTAAAATTTTTGACCCCGCATGGTACTTCCAACTTTATAACTTTAAAGAATTGACTAAGAAAATAGAAGGAAAAACTGGACACCAGGACGATGGTGGAGATACAGCTAGCATGGAAAGACAGGATGGAAAGGTAGACAGATGGAAAGGAAAGACATGGAAAAGTAGAAAGAAAGAAGTAGATGAGGAAGCCTTCAGATTTTGCTCTGGATTTTCCATTTGATCTCTTCATCCCCAAATGCTTAGGTTTCTTCCAGCTCTAATAAATTATTTTGATCTATAATACCTTACTTGCGGGACTTCAAAAGGAGCAAGAATTGAAACTTTGGACGTAAGATACAGAAAAACACAAATTGCTTTGAGTTCTGGGGTCATGAGATTGCAGAATACCCAAGGTGAAGGTTCTTGCTTGTTTTCCACATCCTCTCTACCCCCATCCCCAACCACTGTGTCTAACATAACACCTCACTCTTATAAATAAAATAACTACAGGTGACATCAAGGGAAGCAGGGGAGACTTCTCCTCCTGGGTCAGTTTCTCTGTTCCTCATTTCTATGACAGAGCAGGGTCTGCTCGTGGATGTCATATGTTCTTTGTGTTCTGTGACTATACTATGTCAGAATGTGCACCCCTACAGAAGAAACCTCCTTAGGTCTGCAGAAACATTAGGCTTATTCCTCTTGTCCCCAAGCATCATCCTGCCTTGAAGGGGTGACCTCCCACATTTCCTGATGAATGGCTCCACTGGTGTCCTTGCAGATCTTAATCTTGCTAATACAGTGCATTAAACTTATCTTCTTTGATGTACTTTTGTTTGGAAAGAAATAACCCCATCTTTATGTATTTCTGTCAGTGATTTAGAGCACACATTCTGTTGCTTCCAATCATATTATATTGGCATGCCTGGATGCTTAGGGTCCGTTCATATTGCCTCTGGGTTACTGACTTATCACAGGACATCTCACTAAAAAAAAAAAAAAGCAAAGCTGTTAACAGACTTGGAGTTTCTATTTTCATATCTTTTGAGGAAAAAAAAAACCCTATTGAATGTGTCTTCAGACTCTTTCCAGTGGCTCTCAGGCCATCTTGTCTGCTCCACCTTTGTCTATCTCTTCTTCCTTACTTCAGAATATCTTCTTCTTCCTCCCTTCTCCCTTTCCAGTTCTTCCCTGATCTGTTTCTCCCAGCCCCTGTTTCCCTTCCATTAACTCCACAGTCAGCAGTTTGGCTTCCTGGCAGCTAGCAAAGAGGATTAAAACATGCGTTGCTTTCTGCCCCTTTCTCTACAGCATGGAATCAGAATTTTACCTTGCAACCAGAACAGGAGAGGGCAGGAAAAGCATTCAACCCTGCAGCTTCCTAGATCTCCAGGCATTCAGCAACCTAGATTTGCTCTGCTTTAAAAATCTCACCCAGCATTCAAAGTCGTTAAGAAAATAGCATCTAAATCACCTTCCCGGAACCTGAGATGGAGAGGAGTTTCAACATCCTTTTCCTGTTTTTCAGCGGAGAAACTTGTGTTTGGGGAGGATGCATGTTTTGTAATAAGATCATGAAGAGACGTAGTAAGATCATGGGATAGTTAGCTTTAAGGGTCATGATTCTCAGCCTCAATGTATCCTACTAAGCCCTAAACTCCAAAAATAGTCTTTTTTTTTTCTTTCAAGATTCAGGCTCCACAGGGACCTCAGCCTGAG
Organism: Carlito syrichta; assembly: GCF_000164805.1. Lineage (NCBI taxonomy): Eukaryota > Metazoa > Chordata > Mammalia > Primates > Tarsiidae > Carlito > Carlito syrichta. Next base: position 60,225 of record NW_007232907.1, read on the forward strand.
GGCACATGGTATATTTTCTTAACCAGCTGACCACTTCATAGGCCGAGATAATTGCAATTGTATGAGTAGCAGTGAGCCCATGAACAGCGTGCAGGGTGCCTCACAGTTCACCAGTCAGTATGGGCCCCAGCCCAGCCATGGAGGTAGACCTGAACACTATAACACTATAAATACGACATCCCAGACCCCACTCCAGATCTACTGAATCAGAATCTATTTTTTTAATCCCTGAGGAATTTATATGCAAAATAAAATCTGAGAAGTACTTTATTGTACAAATTGAGAAAATTCATTTTCTCACTTAATGAAGTAATATTATCATAATGATACATGAAATGCACTTTTTCTTCCTTCTTTTTTTGCTGTGATGTAACTGTCCCATAAAAACAGCATTGCAGATAGTGAAGATAAACCCCCACATTCCAGAGGGTGGACATGTTGTCTTGTAATTCCCCATGAAGAGGCCAGGATCCTACTCACGCAAATGCACATGGGCTTCTCCCTTGTTTGAAGCCATCCCTTCCTGATTTGCCAGTCGGTCAACACTTCTAAGTCATTGACATTCATGGGTGCCTCCTTTTCAGGGGCTTTCAAGGCAGTTGGCTGAGGTCCATCATGCAGCATGATCTGAGTCTTTGTCATTCTCCCCAAGGAAAGGGAAGCGGTGATGCTGCCTGAGACTCCAGTCAGGCCCTCTGCAGGTAGTTCCTATGTTTGGTTAAATGCAGTACATTTTCAACACTTGTGACAAATACTCTGTAGTACATTTTCAAAAATAATAAAGTCATAGTAGTGGAAAGCCAGACCTCCCTTCCTACCACATTTATTCACTTCAGAAAAGGTGAAGTGGCCAGGCTCGGTGGCTCAGCCTATAATCTCAGCACTTTGGGAGGCCAAGGCGAGTGGATTGCCTGAGTACATATGTTCGATACCAGCTCGGGCAACTTGGCAAGACCTCGTCTCTACAATAAATCAAAGCTTAGCCGGGTGTGGCAGCGCATGCTTGCAGTTCCGGCTACTTGGAAGGCTGAGGCAAAAGGGTCACTGGAGCCTAGCAAGTCTACACTAGGATGGCCATGAGTGTGGCACTGTACTCCAACCTGGGCGATGGAGTGAGACTCCAAATAAAAAATAAATAAATAAATAAATAAAAGGCGATTCTGGAAAGTTGTACTGATGCTTCTGATTTCATCATTGTTAATACTTTAAAGTGTTTAGATTGGTCAACTGACGATTTTTCTTTGTTACATTTCCTAGAATAAATAATCTCAGAATCAATCCCTTTTAACTATGATTTCTGTAATTCTAAGAGAAATAAGGAATAAGATGAGAAGGTGTTTGCATTCCTCTAATGAACCTTGAAGTGTCAGAATATGAACTAGCCTGGATAATTACTAGCCGGTTGGTATAAAGGACTTCGACCCAGCAGCACCACTTTAAGGCCTCAGCAGATGGTTCAGGAGGCCTGTGCTCTGAAGCATCGTCCTTGAAACTGTCTAGTTCCAAGTTGTGTTTATACCACATTTTTTAATCTAGTAGTTCCTCTCTGGTGCCTGGGATTATCGGGAGCCAGCAATACCACTCAGAAGAGGGACTAAGATCCTAGGCTGGGAATCTGTCAGCCATTGCTCCAGGTCCCATATGTCCCCTTCAGAGGGATCTTCTACCCTACCTTTCAGCCACTCCTTACATGGGTTCAGCCAGATTTCCCAGTGACTCTGACCCTCACACCTGTGGGCTTGTCTTGGGGCCCTGTCACCAGATCCAGGTTCCAGGAAGGTGGCTGGGCAAATGGACTACTACCATTGGCCAATGCAATATTTCTTCCATGGAACTGCACAAGATTGAGTTATCAGAAAGATGCTGATTTGAGGTGACTTATTTTTGTAGATAGGTTGGTAGCCAGCATCTAGACACTGACAGTACAACCTGGGTGGTATGAGATGGAGGTAGAGAAGGCAGTGTGAGCCAGAAAGCAATGGTCTGGGGAAATGGACAGGGTGGGTGGTGGAAGCTCCCTGAGGCTTAGGCCTGCATTAGAGTCAGGGTGCTAAAGTACGAATTACTCACCTCCATATTCCCTGCCCACTGGCCCACCCCCACAGGCACTCCAGCTTCCTGCACAGCACCCTAGGTAGACTCAGCCTTGATTGAACAAGCACTCGTTGGATCAGCACATGCTTCCACAAGGTTGTGGGGAAAGTTATAATTTTTGTCTTGAAAAGTAATTTAGCTCAGGCCACAAGCCTATAAGAAGTGCAAATGGCTGTGCCTTCTCCTTGGGCTTTATATTGGTTTTCATAGGAGCCAGGTATTGTGACAGAACATGGAACATTTGTGTTTGAAGACTGTGGGTCTGTTTACTTCGCATTGAACCACAGGGAGCAGAATAAGGGGTAAGGTAGTAGGGGAGATTGTTATCAGAGCTTGTAATGGTTGCTTGAAAGCAATGCAAATTTTTCAGCTCCAGAATATTTTGGATCATGAATTGTAAATTTCACAAGCACCTGAGAATAAATTCCCCAGAATGCTCCACAAATTTGGGTATTAAATCCATGAGTCTGTTCTAGTAACTGCAGATCCAACATTTTGGGCTATCACATTTATTTTATGTTGGCAAATGTTTACTGGGCACCTATTACAAAGCAATCCTTCCTCATTCATTCATTCATTTTTACTCTCTTCTCTACCATAGGTTGAAACCGGACCAACTGCTTTGAAATTATCTGTGTTAAAATGTAAAATGTCTAAAAGTAGTACATTTTAAAAATGTAAAATGTCTACATTTCTACATTGTGAAAAATTAAAATGTTTTTCATAATAACATATCCTAAACTTATTCTTTACTTCTGTTATGTTCTTTATCATGGCAATTCTCTTTAAAATATCCAAGTTTAGTAATGTTCTGGGGTATTTATCATCCACTCTCTTAGTTAATCCTCATTATATTCACTTAAGAAAAATATGATATCTCTTTCTTATCAGATACTCTTTAAAAGTTAAAGTGACTTGCCTGAAAATACATTGATCCAAGATCAAGCAGAGTTTCTTTCTTCAGTCGCCATAATTTTTGGCCAACTTGGTGCGCTGTATCCTTGATTTGATGTTCAAGCCCCATGATTATGACTTTTCCTCTTCTGTCTCCTATAGTCTCTAGCTGTGAACATGGTTCTGTCCCTGATTTCACAGTTGTGTGACTGTTTGCTGTCTTCTTCTTTCTTCCCAGAAGGCCAGGTCTTTGTAAGTGAGGATGAATATCTGGAGATCTCTGACATCAAACGTGACCAGTCTGGGGAGTATGAATGCAGCGCCTTGAATGATGTGGCTGCACCTGATGTGCGGAAAGTAAAAATCACTGTAAACTGTGAGTTAACCTGCAGTCAGGGAGTTCCAGGGAAAAAGAGGGTACAGACGTCAAGGGAACACACTGGTGACAGCAATGCCATTTTCTGAAAGACCCAAGCTGCTGCCAACAGGAAAATGCATTATCAGATTGCTTTGTCCCATCATTGTCTCCAAGTCATTTGTCCCTGGAGTCTTCCTGTGACTGTCAGAACTTTCAGTGAATGGAGACAATTATTAATGTAGAATTGGTTTGAAGGCCTGAAGAAGATGTTGGGGTAAATTAAATATATTCAATCAAGTTCGTTTCCTAAAATAAATGGTTATCTCACTGGAAGAGAGGGTTGTCACACACACACACACACACACACACACACACACACACACACACACAAAATCTACTTATATAGCAAATGGCTGAATGTGTCCTTCATAGCTTTCATGTAATCACCCTGTGTGTATGGTGTTGTTTTTTTTTCTTTCTCTCCCACAGATCCTCCTTATATCTCAAAAGCCAAGAACACTGGTGTTTCGGTTGGCCAGAAGGGCATCCTGAGCTGTGAAGCCTCTGCTGTCCCCATGGCGGAATTCCAGTGGTTCAAGGAAGATACCAGGTACCTTGAAAATGGAGCTTGGGAAGGAGGATGATGAAGGACAGGGGAAAGATAAGGCCAAACAGAAATGCATGAAAGCCTCCTTTGTAATAGTCTCCCTTAAGAACCAGAAAAAAAATTAGAGGAAGCTGGGGAGTAGACAGAAAGAAAAGATCTTGTATAAGAATCCAGGCTTAGCTGGAGACATGCCAATCTTTGATGACTAGAAGCCAGCAAATGTTCTGTGTTGAACATGATTATCCTTTCTGTGGTTCTATTGATGAGTAATCTTAGGGTTTGAGTTAGAGGGACAGGTTAGTTAAAGGGTTTTGTGAGGAGGATGACCTCTCTGTGGGATTAATCTATGGCAGTTTTGGGTCTTCTCAGTGCCTCCTGTCTGGTGTTTCAGTCTGTGTGTGGAGTCAGACTGGCAGTACCTTTTCTGTTGCAGGTTATCCACTGGCCTGGACGGAGTGAGGATTGAGAACAAAGGCCGCATGTCCACTCTGACTTTCTTCAATGTTTCAGAAAAGGATTATGGGAACTACACTTGTGTGGCCACAAACAAGCTTGGGAACACCAATGCCAGCATCACATTGTATGGTGAGTGCAGAAAGCCTGAATGCAGTGGTCTCAGTCACATGGAGGGCTTAAGGGACTCAGGAGGGAGGAAGGCACAGATCTGCTATGCCTGTGTCTGTCCATCCTGCTCAACCTACCAGCCTTATATAAGAAATACTTCTCTTTGTCACCACCCTAGCATGTGGGAGAGTGATGTTTGCAAGGAAACTGATATGTCCTGACCATCAAAAAGCAAGGTTTGTCCTTACGAAACAAATGAACCAAATTCTGAATGAAATTGATTGGCGGTTACATAAAGAAAATGTCCATGACCATCGGTCAGTTCAATTTAGTACTATCTAAAGTTCTGTGGGATAAATTAAGTATAATTTTAAGATGTCTTCTACAGTCAGAGTCTATGATTTGGGGTGCTATATTTGTAGTTCTAAACCAAGCCAACTGCTGCCATCATGATTCTCACGTTGATTGCCATATCATGTTCTCACTCATTGGGATGAATGGAACAGCAGTCTGAGTCCTCTTCAGATGACTGTTCTATCCACAACTGGAACGTCAAACCTTCTCTGAAGGGAAAGATCTGTCCAAGATGGAGACGTCTCAGGAGCCATGATTGACCTCACCCTCATTCCACCTTCCCATACTGCCATGTCCATATCCTTGTGCAACATTTCACAACATGGGCCAGGGCCAGCTTGCTATGATATTTTATGTGTGTATGTATTTGTTTCTTTGCCAAGGTTTGGTTAGAGGGAAGCATCTGATGAGTAGGATGAAGAGGTACCCACTTTTCCATGTGCACCTCAGACCCTGAGCAAGCTTTCAGCCCCGACATTAACTAAATTTTGTCCACCAACCATCTGAAATGTGTGATCTATGTCTTTTGTTTTCTCTCTGCATTGTGTGTGCATTGTGCTGTGTGTGTCTTAGAAATAAGCCCCTCATCAGCAGTGGCAGGTGGGTACAGCATGTTCCTTCCTTCCTCTGCCTGCCTGAATGCCTATGCTTTTGAATTTCAGCCTACTTCAAAGATAGGCTTGCCTGCTCCACCTCCCTGATTTATTTCTCTGTAGTGAATAGGCTTCAAGGGGCTTGGTTTGCACAGTTTAGGTAACAAGCATGTAGAATATGATGGCTTTCACAAGCAAACTTATGGAATATCATTGTAGCTTTCAAGGAAAGGGATTTTTGCCCCCAAAACAATAAACTTGTACTTGGTTGCCTTTAATAAAGATGCACATTCTGCTGTTTCTACACACAGCAGCACAGAGAGCAACCTATCCCAGAGACCAAATGGATTATTAGATGACTGTCTCCGTGGAGAAGTCACCCTAGTATGAATGTTTTATTCTTTTAGCCCAAGGCAAAGAGGGCTAATGATTTAGTTCTAAAAACTTTATTTTAAAATAGAAGTATTTGGGATCATTATTTGTAATGGTAATATCTACTATTTACCAAATATTTACTGGTTTCTAGGCATCATATCAGTGCTGTATAAGACAGGTTATTAACCCCATTTTATAGATAAGTAAAAAGAGGATCAAAGAGCTTGTCGCTAATGAAAAGGCACTGGACGACACTTAGAAATGAACTCCTTCATCTGGCACTGGAGTATTTGCCCAGAGCAGAAGCAGATACACACACACACACACACACACACACACACACACACACACACACTTACTCACTCACTTACTCATACATTTAGATGAAGCAGCAGCTAGTCCTCAGCTTCACTTCCAGAGATAGAAGACACTTAGCCCTACTGTTCTAAGATGTCAATCTCAATTACATACAAAGTGATGACATTTGAATTTTTTAACTCTGGAATCAGTTCTGTACTGTCACTGCTCATAGCTCTTAATCCAGGACACTCATAGACATATAACCCTGCTTACACGTTGATGACCAGGAATAGCCATCCCTTGGTCTTGATAAAACTGAGAGAAGAGGGGAAATTCAGGTGTTGCCCTGCCACTGACCTGCCGTTATCTCCCTTGTTAAGGGGGTTAACAGTGGCAGAGAATATGTTCAACAGAATGGCCTAGGACTGACAACCAAATGACCCTTCTTGTCCTTTTCTGCCATTAACCAAAGAAAGAGATGTGTCATAGCAGATGATAGTCAATATACACCAAGATTGTCTTAGTCTGCTCAGGTTGCCATAACAAAATACCCCAAATTAGATGACTTAAAATAACAGACATTTATTACCTCACAGCCCAGCAGGCTAGAAGTACAAGATCTAGCCAATTCGGTTCTGGTGAAGACCCACTTCCTGGCTTGTAGACGGCTGCTTTGTTCTCACGTGGACTTTCTTCTGAGTGCTCATGAAGAGAGAAAAAGTGTCTCTTCTGTAAAGGACACTACTCATATTGGATCAGGGTCCTATCCTTATGAATTCATTTACTCTGAATGACTTCTTTATGGGTACCACCTTAAGTTTAATCATATGGGTAGTTAGGGCTTCAACATAAGAATTTGATGGTAGGGTGGGGATTGGGGACACTATCCAGTCCATAGCAAAGACATAAATTCACACCCCAATTCATGTACATATCAGCCACTTAAACCTGTTTAGCCTTCCTTTCCTCATATATGCTATTGGTATGTTAACATTTACCTCAAAAGGCTAGAGATGGGCTTAAATAAGATTATATACATAAAAAGTCCCATAAATGCTATGCTTAAATAAATGACTTTGATAACAAACAAAGATTGCTTGTTTCAATTTACTCAGTTGAATAGGCTATATTTCCTGGCCCTCTGACATAAGATTGTCTTGTGAATTATCAATAAGATAATACTCATCAAAGTGGTGTGCAGGATACTATGATTCCTATCAGTACTTGTCAACACTTTTTTGTGACATGGTCCATCCTGTCACTGCCTTTCTCCATATGCTTGCCAGAATCGTTGCTCAACTGGAGCTCTTTTCTTTCTTTCAAAGTCCCCTGTGCTCTGTATGTCAGCACCCACCAATCCCTTTAATTTACCTTATCTCACTTCACCTGGTTAGCGTCCACTGGCTTTTCAGCACCCCTTCCTGAAGAAAGCTTTTCCTGATCTCTCTGAGCAGATCAGTGCCCTCATTACACACCCTCTCATACCTTGCTTCTGACTGCTGCACTCACACAGTGCATTGACGAGCATTCACTTAACATAATATATGTTCAGAACCTGTGACAAGCCAGGCCCTGTTCTAAGTGATAAAAAGGCAGCAGTGACTCAACAGATAGACTCCTTGTTTCTATTCGTTGCCTTCTAGTAGCAATTTTTCTTTTGTTTAATTTATTTAGCTTGTTTGATTAAAGTCTTTCTTCCTCTTTAGCCTATAAGCTCCATGAACATAGGTACCATGCCTCGTTTGATTCTCTAGGATGTAATACAGAGATCTACACACAGCAGCTGGTCAGGAAGACTTTGTTGAATGAATGAATGCATGAGTATATGCGGGGATGGAAAGGTTGTTCTGGCAACATCAAAAGTTCAGCTGTTAGAAATTGAAATGTGACAGCACAGGGTAAGGGATATATGTCTCAGAGGGGCTTTGAGGTCAGGCTATGATGCTTGCTGGCTGCATGGCTTTAAGAAAGTCAGTCTCAATGGGCCTGTTGTTGTTGTTGTTGTTGTTGTTTGGTTTTTTTAAATCAGTGAAACATCTTGAAAAAGATGTTTTTCGCAGTCCCCATAAAGCTCAATTCTTTGATTCTGTGACTGAGTGGCATTAGCTTCAGCACAAGATCAGATAGTGTCCAATTGACCCACTCTTTCTCCTGGCTAGGATTATTCTTCCTGGTATTCAATGCCTCCATAATTATGGCTAATTATTACCAAACATTTACTGTTTACAGGGCCACTAGACTAAGTGCTTTGCATGTTTTATCTCCCCAATGACTATGAAGTAAGCACTATATTTATCCTGATTTTATACATGAAGAAATTGAGAGGCTAGGCAGATAACTCAAATCACACTGGCTTATCAGAGCTTGAGCTGGGATTTGAGCCTATGTACTTTGATTCCCGTGCCTGAGCACTTCACCACTATTGCAGTCCAACTCATAATACTTGGCAACCCATTATGAATGTCAGTGGATGACTTTCTGAAAGGAAAAATACCAGCAATTAGTCTGCTTGGACCCATCTCCCTCACCAAATTCTCCTCTCTTCTGTCTACTTCCGAACCCATTTTTTTAAGACACTGTTTTACATTTGCAACCCACATACTCATACTGTTCAAACACGCAAACCCCATCTGATGGTGTACATTAGTGTTTACTCACACATATTGTCAGACTGTTTTAAAGAGGCCTCTCTGACTCTGCCCCTGAGATCCCATCACAGCATGCCTCTCTCTCACATGCACATTTTTCATATATTTCCACTCCTGCATGTAAAGAACAAAGGAAAATGGGATAAAAGCAATTTTGAAAGAATGTAGAAGACAAAGACTATGGAGACAATGGGTTGGTGAGTGGGTTGAAACAAGAAATGATTAGGAAACATGTAAGAGACAACATGGTACGTGATTGATCATCAAAGATGAATCAGTAGCTGGCACCAGTGTGAAATACTGCTTTCTCGTCACACCAGTTACCTTCCCCATACAAAGCAACGAAGTCAGGTGGTCACTTAGGCAGAGTGCCAACTCAAAGGAGCACTTTAGACCATCCACTTTCCTTAGCCCCAGGCAACTGCAGGTGCTGGAAAAGCAACAGGATGTAGAAAAGAGACCAACACTAGCAGCTAGGGGCATTAGGTTTTAGTCTTGTCTATGAGGCAGACAAACTATGACAGAACAGAACAAGATGGACATAAGCTTTCTAAGCCTCTGTTCTGAACCTGAAAAACAATGGGGGAGACAGGGTAAGGGATAAATCTGCCAAAGCTATTGTCCATAACCGTGGACACGGTGGCAAGCAACCCCTGCACTATTGAAAAGCTTATTGCTCCCGGTATTGGTTAGCTTTACTGAGTGGATGAAGCCATTTGAAGGCTCACCTGGAGTCCTGGCACCTTGATGTCTTGCCAGACCTGCCTGCAGCAGGGACTCTGCTTTCTGGCCACAGCAATGTCCCTTGTGGAGGTCACTCACCTTCTCTCAACTTGCCAACCACTCTGCTTCCTCTAGGCCTTCAGCAAGAGGTCCCATCCCCCTGTCCTTAGCGTGTAGAGAGAGAAGATTCTGGACTTGATTACATCCAGCACTGCAGAGAGTACGATGCACTTAATGAGGCATATAAATGCCTGGATTACTGGAACTGGCAGGGGAAAGGGACAGAGAACGCAAACAAAGCCAAGGAGGAGGGGGGATGCTGCAGAGCGAAAAACAGATTTCTCACATTTTATCTGTGAAATTGAAGCGACACAAATTAGTTACATTAAGAGTTAAGTATCAGGCATAGGGACAACTCATAAGAATCTTGTCATCGCAAATGAAAATGGCAAAATATTCCAGTTAAGGCAACATCTGGGCTCTGGGGTTTTTCTTCAGGCAACTCTCAAACCCCCTCAGAGCAGCCATGACTACAGCCTGCCTCAGCAGCTCCTGGAAACCATGAGGGCAGAGTCTATATTTTCTTTTGCTAATGGCCATTCCTCCAGAATAAACACACACATCGGACTGGCGCTGTAAGCTGGCCTTCCTTCAGCTAGAGTCTGTGCCAACCAGCTGCTCCTATCCCCTGCCCTTTGCTGACCTCCTCCCCACATGTGCCCATGGGCAGAGCCCTCAGTAACCCTGCCTTTATGCCCCCACCTCCCATATACTCCTGCCTCTACCTTCTTCTTCTGTTCCTTTGTTAAGGTGTCTGAACAACCACGCCTTTGCCTGGGTGGCCTCGTCTGGGAAATAAAGAGTGAATGCAGGGATCAAGGAGTCTCTTCAGTGCACCATCTTTACACAGCACCCCATGCCCCATGTCTTCTCTTCCCTTCCCCACTAGGCTTCTAAAAAGGAGAACCAGAATTGAGATTTCCACCTCCTCAAGCCCATTTATGCCTCAGTCTACCTTGGTCTGTCTTCTGTTTTCCTCTAACACTCAGTCACCTCACCTCTCAACACCGCACTCTGGTTTCCCTGATATATGGATGGTGACTGCCTTCTTACCTTTCTATCTCAATCTGCTTCTAACTCCTCCAGCACCTGTCCCATCAGTATCCCCAGGGGTAAGGTTACAGTGAGGGGAGAACGGCCTATTCATATCTTCAGGTACCCTACAGAGTTTTATTTCTTGGTCTGCATTAGACTTACATTGGGTTCTTTAAAAATGCAGATTTGTGAGTCTTGCTCCAAACTCATTTAATCAAAATCTCTCAAGGAAGTCCTGAGAATGTGCTTTTAAGCAGAGAATGTGCTTTTTAAGCAGGATCTCCCAGGGAATCTTATGCACACTGAAGACTGATAACCACTGAGCAATAGTATGATAAGTCCTGAATCTGTATCTTTAGTTCTTTCCTGAATTCTAAGCTACAAACCACTCTCCCTACCTGGATGCTCCATGGGCCTCTAAAACTCAGTCTTCCTTTCCTAGGAACCCCTTCCCTTCAATAGTCTTACCTTTCACCTACACACTCACAAGAATACCTCCAGTCATTCTTGACTTCTTTCTCTCCCTTGCCCCTTACATCTGTTAGCCAATGAGCCCTAGCAAGAAGACCTCCACCTTTCCTCTGACTGCCAGATATCCATTCCCATTCACACTGCAGCATGAAACTTGCCTGGACAATAATGGTATTCTCTTACAGGTCTCCTCATCTTTGGTAATCCCTCTTCAGTCTGTTTGTCAGAGAAGGGCCAAGTGATGCTTCCAAAACTCAGAATGGACCTTATCATTTCAGTTGCTAAAAATGTCTGCCTCCCATAACAGCATGGGTTTAGATCTGTTCTCGCTGTGAGATTAGCCTAGCCGTATAGCTTTAAGTCCTTCTCCACATCTCCCCCACCTTTCATATACACACCAGGCTGGGTCTCCTGTGCCCCAGGTCCCATTATACATCTAAGTCTTCGATCATGCTGTTCCCACTCTCCATCCATCCATCCATTCATTCTTCTAGTTAACAAATATTTGTTTAGTGACTACTATGTGCCAGGGATCCTACTAAGGGCTGAGGTATAAGGAGGAAAAGTTTCTGATCTTGTACAGACAAAGTAAATAGGCAATTACAATAGAATGTAACAAGGGCCATGCTAGAGGAACAAAGACACTACCAGCTATTAAATGTCAGCCACACATGGCTTTAGACACCTAAGAAGACTTTGAGATAGATATTACTATTATTTCCATTTCACAGAAGAAAAGCCTAGTGCTCAGAGAATTTAAATGGTATGACTGACTTCTCCAAGGTGGGAGGAATTCCCCCAGAAACAGAAGTAGCAATACCAAGTTTTACACTCAGGTCTCGCCATAATCCCACGTATCTTTCTAACCCATATGCATGCTAATTCTTTCAGTGTGCTAGAAGGTCTCAGATGAAGGATTTTTTTCCCTCTTCTCTGCCTGATAAAAGCATACTTGTCCTTCAAGGCTGTACTCAATGGTGGCCCCTCATAGAGTATTTATGAGATGAGGGAAGAATCAATCCCTCATCTTTTGGACTCTTGTGGTGGCTTAACCTTAGGTTTGTATTTTGTTTGCATTTGTTTCTACAGTTAGAGGACATAACACTGTATCTTGCAATGGTTGTTGCCCAGTAGCTATTTGTGAAGTTAATAAATCTATCTTCCAGTCAATGGGCACATCAGTTATAGCTTCTATAGAGTTTGAGACCTGTCACTAACCAAAGAAAAGCCAAACACCCAAAAAGACCTGTAGCCCTCTCCTCTCAAGGAAGCTGAATTGCTATTTCTCTGACTTTTTGTTGCATTCTGGCCTCTCAAATATTCAAATTCCAATTTGAAATTTAGGGTTCCCCCACCCCCTGCCGGATCCTCCTTGTGAGAGAGGCTGTATCAAACATTGCAATTCACTGGGAAGACGTTCATCACATGATTTCTTCTTGCCGAGACATCAAAAGCTGTACATAGTTGTCCATTTCCTGCTGATAACGTGCATTATTTTTATTTTTCAAATCCACCATTTAAATCCAGGTGGGAGGGAATGAGTCAGAGAGAAACACCACTGCTTTCGGCTGATGACAGCAGTGTAATCATTTGTATTTTCCCCCAACCTGCAAAATGTCAACATATTAGAAAAAAAATGCAGACATTTTCCATTTCATTCCTGATGAGGTTCCTTGTCATTCACTCACACCCTACCCTCCTCTCTCTGAATCATTGACATCTGGCTATTAGCCTAAACATTTAGAATTTAACACTGAGCATTCAGAGTGTGCTGATGTCAGCACAGACACAAGAGCTTATGGTTCAACATAGACTAAAGTCTTGTCTCTTTCAGGTTTGTGATGAGCTGACAGATTTGAATTTACTTCTGATATTAACTTCTTAAGCTTTTGTTTTTTGTGGTAAGCATAAAACAGGGAGTGTTAAAGAGAAAGAAACAAAGATGGTTGCCTTTCTTGCCTCTTTGTCTGCTCTTAGTTGCACTGCAGAGCTCAGTTAATCTTGTAAAACAACGCAGTGCCATGTTTTCCACTGTAATTAAAGACAATGGAGGAAAAGTTCCCTTTGAAGGGAGACGATGTGCCTTCATCAGTCGGCACTGCTGAAAATAGGTTTATGTTTCACCACCAAGTGTAACACATACATCCTCTAATTAGATTTCCTTGCTCCTCTTTTAATCACCAAGAACATCATTATCCTTTTGGTTCCTCATTAGGAAGGTCACACAGTTCATAATCATACTTATAAAACCTATCCAAATTTCAGAACAAAACTGCATGTTCTTAGACTTCAGATATTTCATTGATCTCGCTGTACTATCAACAAGTTCAACTTGCCTGTGGGTTTTTTTTTTCTTTTCTTTCTTGATGTGATCACCTACCACCTGCCATTCTAGTAGAATTACAGTTATGCAGTCTACTGTTGCTGAAGACCTATGCCATATTTTCATTACTATTATGGAAAGGAAGACAAGTGACACATTCCGATATCTTCATTGCTTATAAAGTACATTATATATTTTTTTATCAATATTTTTTATTATGGTTTTGTGGGGTACAGTTAAGGGTTAGGTGTACAATTACGTTTCATTCAGGCACCCG
>NW_007232907.1:73920-103829 GCF_000164805.1 Carlito syrichta
CTTATATGAGTGAGAACATGTGATACTCGGATCTTTGTTTCTGTGAGAGGTCACTCAGTATTATAGACTCTAGTTCCATCCAGGTTGCTGCGAAATTCATGATTTTGTTCTTTTTTATGGCTGCGTAGTATTCCATCATGTATATGTACTCTCACAAGGTAGGATCTCATCAGAAAACATTTCTATTTTTCTGGGAGCTTTGTGCTGAGTTTGGGTACTGTGACCATCAACACCTGCCACTCTAGAGGGTGATAAGTCAACTCCTGAAAGTAGGAGCAGACGCTAGGATCCAGGGTGGCTAGGCTCAAAGTTTCCAGTTCTTTTTGGTAGGCTGGGATTCATTCCATGTTAAGCCCTTAACCGAAGTTGCTTCTTTTTTTTTTTTTTTTTTTGAGTTGGAGTCTCACTCTGTCGCCCAGACTGGAGTGCAGCGGCTGCTCCCGGCCACCGCAGCCTCGACCTGCTGGGCTCCGGCGATCCTTCCGCCTCAGCCTTCCAAGTAGCCGGAATTACAGGCGCGCGCTACCACGTCCAGCTGATTTTTTTTTTTTATTTATTGTAGAGATGAGGTCTCGCCGCCCAGGCGGGTCTCGAACCCCGCGGGCTCAGGCAATCCACTCACCTCAGCCTCCCAAAGGCGCAGGATTACAGGCTGAGCCACCGAGCCCGGCCGAAGTTGCTTCTTAAAATCTAATGTTTAGTATATTTAATTTACCAAGATAAGTAGCCTCTCAAAAGCAGGGTTTATTTGTTCTTCTGTTTGTTTATTTATCTTACCCCTGCTGAGCTTCCCTTCCAGACGCATGGTCCTCCTCAGCCTGTAGTAACTATGCCACCCAACTCGTTTGCTGCTTCTGAAACTTGTCTTCTGACCATTTCTGTCTCTGTCTCTCTCTCTTTTTCCTATATGTCAATAGCTAACTTATTTTGGTCTGTGTATCTGTCCCCAAGGTATCTTGTTGTTGCTGTTGTTATTCACAGCTTGTTTTCTGGCTTTGCATCCTCACTTCAACTTTTATTTTCAAAGATGCTCAACTTCAGGCACAAAGGAAGTCATTAATTTTTAGCATAAAAAAAGTAAAGGAGGAGGGGTTGGAGTAATGAAAAGGACATAATTGTGTGTCTTACTTTCAATTTATCCCTGAGAAATATTTAATTAAGCCTGATATTTGTAGCACCCATTCTAGGTGAATTGAGTCATTGTTCACCATAAATAGAGGAAGATTCCTTAAATGTGGCATTTGCCCAGAGAAAGAATTGGGCTTCTGAATACACTTTCTCAGAATAACTGGCCTTCATTAGGAAGCTTTTATCTATAGTTAGCAGCTACCTCAGATTTTTCCAAAAGGGAACAGGTCACTCACCAGCCATGACCAAGATTTTTTCTTTTAGCTAGTGTTTGACAGTAACTTTTGAGAACCTGGTATTCCAGAGCATCTTTTTATTTAAAGCAGGATCTCCAAACAAGATGCTATTTAGGGATCAGCAATTCTTGTCCTACTTCTAATACACCTAATATTTATTAATCCTTTAGTCTATACTTGGTGATTTTACACATCATCTTAACTAATCCTCAGAGCAACCCTGCAAGATAGACAAAACTGCCCCTTCCCTATTCTATACACAAAAGGAACTATTTCAGGGAAGTTGACTGTCTTATCTTCCCACTAGTGGGTAGCCAAGCCGCATACAAACTCAGTTCTGAATCTTAAATTCAATCCTCTGGAGTCTGTCCAAGAGGCATTTCCTAGATGAAAGGGACCCGGGGTTATTTGTTACAAATGACTTTCTTTCCAGAATTTGTGAGGGTTTAAAAAAAAGTGTCTGCTTGCTTGTTTGTTTGTTTATTTAGGCTAAGACCAAGGATATGCTTGCTCCTCCTGGAGTATAAGCTCTTTGAAGGTAAAGGCTGTTTCTATCTTTCTTTCTGAAATCAGGGCCTGCACATGGCAGGCACTCCATTAATACTTGTTGAATGAACAACCATGATTTCTCCGAGGCTGGCTTGGGGTCCATTTCCTTCACAGGATGGACCCTTTGCCCTTTAACCTTTCCAGGGAGCTTGACTTTGGCCTGTTTCCGGCACCCTGTTCAATGCCCCACATCCTCCAGAGCCACTCCTACCCCAGTCAGTGGCCTCTCTCAGCAGAAAACACTAACCTTTCAGCTATCATCTCTTCATGCACTTTCCTACCAAAACCTCAGCCCAGGTTCAACATATTTGGAAAAGATCTGAATAAGCCAGTATGAGTCTCAATAATAAATGGAAGGCAGGGCAGTGAAACCCCCAGTCCCTAGCAGCTGTTACCCTGATCACATGACTACTCTGAACAGGCGCTGTACTGATCATGCTAATTCTTCAACGAATCCTGTAAAGTCAGTATTATTACCCCTATTTTCAACAAGAAAGCTGAAAGCACCATGTCTAAGATCACGGAACTGGCAAGCCACAGAGTTGGAATTAAACCCAAATTGGTAAGACTCCACAGTTGTCAGCATTAGTTGCATTTTTATAGAGGTCAGTGACTTTATGACTTTACCACAAAGGGTGTTTAGGGCCTCCCAGACAAGGAAATGAGGGCGAGGAGGAGGAGGAGGAGGAGGAAGAGGAGGAGGAGGAGGAAAAGTGGATGTTCTCCTGTCCATGCTTCCAGGAACCCTATTCCTTACTCTGTCTTCCAAACCCTTGGCCTTTATCTTGGGGTATATCAGGGTCAGTTTTCTGGAGTGGATGGAACACTTCATTGGAAAGCTGCCTTACTTTTCCAAATCTTGGATTACAGTTTTTAGATAAGGACCACCTTTCTCCCTTTTTCTACAAAGGAAGAAAAGAAAAAAAGACACCACTTGAAGTCCTGATCCTATTTATTTGAATTAAGACTGGCATCATCTTGAGTACTGAGTACCTGGAGCAGTCCATGCAGCTGTGTAGTGTCACCTGACAAAGCCATGCTCTAGGAAAACCATACTCAGCCTGACTCTGAAGACAGGTGTTCTAGTTTTAGTGCTACCACAGTTGAGCTTTAAGTAATGAGTTTCTTCATTTCCATGTCCTCCCCCGTAACACAGGGTGGCTCTGCAGACTCACTGAGCTAACATTTGCAAAATCCCAAGAGGTCACAGGACCATACCAAATTAGTTAAACTGCATCACTTCAGTATTAAAACACAGAGAAGCATTTGGCCAAGTCAGAAAATCAACTGTTAGGTGGGAGAGACTCAAACCAGATGCCTTCTTTTCCTCCTTTCCCATCACACAGGATTACTGTAAATTAAAGAGTCAGTTCATTGCTGATGGTTTTTGTCACATCTTCCAGTCTAGGGAGTGGTACATAGCCATGAGCCACTCTTCCTGCTCTGATCCAAGCCCAAGAGTCCTCCAGTAGAGGCCCCACTGGACTGGCATTTGGCCCTGCTGCCAAATCTCAAATATGCCCAGGATTTGTATGAGGAAAATGATGCTAGCCTTAATCTCTATCATAGTGGATTAGATTAACTCTCTGGCTACAATAACCTGGCCATTTCTCATAGACCAATTGACCAGGGATGCTTTGGCAGTAAATAGTCATTGTATCTGATACTACGAGGCAAGTGCTCATCATACCTGCTAAAGAATAAAATTCCCCGAAGGTGCATAGAAAATGGGGCCAAATATGGAAACTTTGGGGTCTAGGAATGTTTGATACCCTCATCCTATCTCAGGAAGAGGTGGATATGCAGGGGTGCACAAAGCCAGAGGGGTGATGGCTTTCTACCGGTCAGAGAAGGCCATGTGGCTGCTCACCAGCTGCTACTTCTAACACCACAGCACAATTTAATTTGTGTGATAACTTAAAACACTGTTAGTAAAAGGGCCTTAGAAATCATCAAACCTCTTCTCTCGATCTGCAGACGGGAGAACCAAGGCCCTGAGAGAAATTGTCACTCAGCTAGGGTACAGCAGAGTCACAGAGAAACTGGGTTCCCAGGCTGTTGTTGTTCCACCCAGATGCTGTGGTCCCTGAAAACATGCATAAACAGTAATTTTCCATAGAAAGTCAAGTGGAGTTGTAAGAATCAAGGGCATAGTCTCTGGGGACAATGACTTGGTTTCAATCTGGCTCAGGGTATATAAGTTGTGTGGCCATAGGCAAGGTATTTAACTGCTCTGTTCCTAGTGTCCCCATTTATAAATGGGAATGGCAGTGGAACAGCACTCATGGGTTTGATGTGATGGTTACATGAGTTAAGACATGTTTGGTGTCTAGAATCATGCTTGCCACATAGAGCCCAATGCAAATGTGTGTTATCATAACCATCCTAAGCAAGCTGAGCAGACTATGTATCTGCTACGTTACCCTCACATTTCCAAACTTTGGGACACACACCAGAGGCCCAGTGTGACTGCAAACCCTCCACTAAATACACACCGAGCCTTTTACAGCAACTGCTGCACACCACCAGAAACATTAATTCTCTTTAGGATTATGCCTCCTTCTCCCTCCAAACATCACTCTTTCTTGGCTTGCTTTCCATATATACTTCTCCTCTCCTCTTTGTTTTAGCTATATCCAACCTTGTGCTGATGGCATGACAACCACAGAAATGCTTAAGTACATGCTGGAACTTGGTATAAAATGACTCCTACACTAGCAACCTCTATCTTTTCAGAGTAGGGCATATTAGGGCTTCAATTATTTCTCTTTTTTTTTTGTCAGGCTTAGAGAGAACTAGTAGTCTATCTCAATTGTTTCTTAAGCCAAAATCAACAAAATTAATTAAACAAACACATATATACATATGCACATATTTAGCCAGTCTAATATATATGTCATGTACATAATGAAAGATACTTTTTAAAAAAAGTGTATAGATATATATGTCAAGATAGTTAAAAATACACAGGGACCTTATGAATCTGCTTGCTCATTTAGTTGTTAGCTTATTTAAAAATCTGAATCATTCTCTTTATGCAGAAGACAATGTTTAGAGAATTACCTTGAGCTTGAACTTGAACATTTTCCAACTCAGTACATTCTGCAGGCCTGTAGGATTTCTTAGGATAGTGCCAGGACTGCTGGAGGCCCTAGAAGCAGGCTACTTTCCACACATATTTATGGAGCCTCCACTGGGACGTTAACACTCTGCTAGAACCTGGATCCAGTCTTGCTTGCGAATATAACAAAAATAGATGAGTCAGATTTCACACTATCGAATAAATATAGCTTTGTAGTCCATAGAAGCATCTATATTATAAGTCGCAGGAAGACAATTCCTGGGGTACGAATACTCGTATGCTCATTGCTGAAGTGAGTGGCCTGGACTTACCAAAGTAAAATGCTGGCATAGTCCCTTTCCTGGCAAGGCATGAATTTACACCATAAGGTTGACAGGCAGGGCTATACTGCACAATCTCAGCTTTTTCAAGCAATCATGCTTGTTTCCAGTAGGTCAATTTACTTCCCAAAGAGGCTGTGAAGCCCTGGCTTAAGACCATAGAAAAGGCTTGCCATCTTGTCTGCCTGTCACTGGTTTTACAAAAATGCCTCTCAATGGCTTTTAATCCCCTTGGCAATATTCGGCTTTGGTTTCCCAGAGATACACTTGCTTGCTAGCTACTGACCATGCTTACCACCATTCTAAGCACTTACTGATATAGGTGATAGAGGAATGTAGAGGCCCAGTTGGATATATTATCGCCCTGGGCCTTCGCCATAGGCTGGGACAATGCGAAGTCACATGATGTCTTATTGAGGCATAGCACATGAGGGGAAAGGAATAGCACTCCTAACTCTATGGTCTTATTTTTCATTGGAACTTGAATGATTTACTCTCAGGATGTGGGAAAGGGGGAGGAGGGGAGAGAGAGATTGGAAGCAAAAAGAAAGGGAGAGAATCTTTGGGCCAAATAATCAGGTGGCAGTTTGTTCTGGAACCGCTGAGTCTGCTTTGTTGGCTTTGGGGAGGCACCTCTGACTGCTGGGATGAGCCCAGACAGAGTCTTTAAACCTCTCAGGGATATTTATTCACCCTTTCTCAGCTGTGGCAGGGGAGCCTCCACAATACCTAAGTTACACAAACTGAGGGTGACAAGTCTGCCACGTCAACACTTGGGCTTCGGCTGCTCACTAAATGTCTCCATTTTGTTCCCCTTCTTGTCCCCTGCCTGCTGTGTGGCCCTGTGGATCCTCTCCTCCCCCCCATACCTGTCTTTTCCCCTGGTCATTCCTGTCTTGCTGGACACTATCTCCAAGGATAGCACACGATTAGAGGCACTGCTTATGAAGTAGCCATCAGTCTGCCTTTCCATTGAGCCCTGTATGTTGCCCTAACCTTTAGGCCCAAAGGTCTAAGTGACTTGCCTCAGCTTTCCCCATTTCTTTTTAAAATTTAGTCTTTCAGAGCAGGCCACCATGGTGAAGTCATCCCAGTGACTTGCCCATTTTGAATTCCTAAATACTCCTGACAGGCATTTTCTAGCTGTCAAGTCTTGGCAGGGTCAGTGGGAGGGTGGAAGGTGGGGGAATGCTCATGGAGAAGCATGTCTGCATTTTTGCTTGTCAAGGAAAAAGTATGGTGTCCTTGGGATACAAGCTAATGGGTCTGTCTCTCTTTCCCCTACACAGGGCCTGGAGCAGTCATTGATGGTGTAAACTCGGCCTCTAGAGCGCTGGCTTGTCTCTGGCTATCAGGGACCCTCTTTGCCCACTTCTTCATCAAGTTTTGATAAGAAATTGTAGGTCCTCTGAGCAACGCCTGCTTCTCCATATCACAGACTTTAATCTCTACACTGCGGAGAGCAAACCAGTTTGGGCTTCTTTTTGTTTGTTTTTGTTCTTCTTGATTTTGTGTGTGTGTATTTCGGGCTTTTATTTTATTTTGTTTTGTTTATTTGCTTTTTTTCAGTTTGAACAAGTGGGGTTGGGTTGGGTGGGCAGGGTTCTACCACATGTAGGATAATCATTCATGGGTGTGTCCAAAAAATGGGATCTGCTCCTGCTACCTTGACCCTTCCCTTTCCTCTGCTTCTCTCCCCATCATCATGAGCACCAACCTCTCCCCAGCCCCGTACTGCGCCAGAACATATGTTCCATTTTAAGTTCCAAAAAATGTGCCTCCTGATAAACACCCTGAAGACACAACTTGATTCCTAGTGTAGAACACAGCAAGAGTTATATCCAGGCGTCCTATTATCTGTGTCTTTTAAGCTTTGGATCATTTTCATGATCATCATGAACATATCCCTCCCTCTATGTTTATTATTACCTAATACTATTAGGGTTCACATCTCTTCTTTCTGGGAAGCTATCTCACTACATCTACATCATCCTCTGTAGACACTCTGGCCTACTCTTTTCTTCCACCAGCTGTAGGAACTAGAGGTTTGGGCCATGCATGCAACCCCAAACTAAAAATTGTAGAAGTCAAGTGACCAAAAAAGGAGGAGGCATTTTGACGATAGTAATTCTCCTTTAAAAAATATGCTGTTCAACTCACATAAGTGATTGATAGATAGCTGATTATTTAGGTTTTATCTAGCTATTTATCAAAGTAATCATAGCTATTCATCTACTCAATTATCTGATTTATCTCTCCATCCAATAATCTACCCACCTGTCTTCCTCTCTAGCAATCTATTTACTATATTTGTCCATCTATCAATGTAATTGTCTAACACCTTTTTTTATTTCTCTACCCACTACTCACTATCAATTCATCACCATATTAATCTGTAATCATATTATGTCTATTTCACTGTATTCATTTCTCCTCTACCATCAACAAACATTGGCATCTTCAAATTTACCTATCAACTCCCAATGATCTTACAGGCTAACAACATAGAAAAGCAATACCCTGTGTTATGGACTCTTTAAAATCCAGTATCCTATCTACACAAGATAGACACTTAACAGATGGACCAAAGTAACAATCTAATGATCAGTCACTCACTATTCCCAGAAGAGACTCTGTTTTCTAAAACATCTTCTTGAGAAGCACATCAGCCCTGGAAAAGTCTTGATTAGCACTGTAGTTTTCCTTTCATGCTTGAAGAACTAAGACGTCAACCTTCTTGCTTCTCTTGGCCCTTCAAGAAAGTGCAAGTCAGGAACCTATGGGACCTACTTCATGGCTGGCTTTCCTTAATAGCAAGAACATAAGAGAAAAAACTCACATCTGTCTTTACAAGTGAAGTGAACAGTCCACCTGTCTTGGTGTGATGACTTCACCTAGTGTCTCCTCTCTGCTCCAGTTCTGGTTTTATCTGTTTGAAAACTATCCACTAAAAAGCTGATGGAGGCCGATTACATGTCGGGTATATTGACAACTCTGGTATTTGTTTCCGGAAGCTCTTCTGAGCTGAGGGCACTTGAGCAACTGACTTAATTTTCAAGCACTTGATTAACACAACATTACAAACAGAAGGGGGAAAGTGTCAGTGACACACATTCCTCTGATACGGGTTGCTTCTTCAGTGACTTTGAGGGAAAACGTCCCCACTCCCTATGTTCAAAGCAGACCCAGCTTGCAAACAAGAGCTGACTCCACCTTGCTGCATTATCTCCTGGCACAAGAAGGACTCCTCCAGCAAGGGGACCTGGGATTCAAAAGAAAGGCATTGAAGACCACACAGGCTGTGCTGTGCTGCAGGGACTGACCTACTGAGAGGACCAGAAAGCAGCATCAACAACAACTTTCACACAAACCATCTCTGCCTCAGTTGGAAAAACTTTCAGGCTCTCAGTCTAAAAAGTAAAATAAATTTTTTAAAATGAATGCCATAGAGTTCCATACCCTCAATGCTTAATTGATTCATTTCTTCCAATATCAGTGCCCTCTTTAGTTTTGTTCATTATGGCACATGAGCATGACATCTTCAATGGGGGAGTATACACATAGGTATATATACATACATACATATACAAATGCAGGTTGCTTTGGCACACAAAAAGCTAAGTACTATCTTAAGAGCTGGTGTGAGTAAAATTAATATTACGTTTGCCAGCTGTAAACAGACATCTGCATTTCCTAGTGAGCTGCCAGGAACCAGATTCTGGGAACATAAATTATGTGCCAAAAGCAGTGTATCGATTCCTGGTACCAGAGACAATCATGAGCAGGCACAAAATCAGAATTAAAGGTCGGGCATAAATGTTACAGATCTGTCACCACATTCAGCATCTGTAGTCGGGTAGAGTCAGATGGTGTATGAGAATTAAATGCATCATCTGAGTGTTCTTCTGATAATAAATTTGTCACCTTGGATTTAAATAAATGTAGAGGTTGTGGAAAGTGGACATTCTTGGAGAACACAGTGCTTGAAATGGACAAGCTGTACCTATTTTCTACTCAAAAACTTTTTCTAAAGAAAGGGGTCCACCCTCCTTTGGCAAGATCTCCAGAACCTCTCTCATCCAACAAGGCTGAGGTCACTGTGGAACTCTGCTCTACCCCGTCCACAGGATCCTAGGAAACACCTCTAGTGGTGACCTATTCCAGCCATGTTTCAGAGGGAACACAATGCTACAATCAATCCTCATCTGTCTGGGATAAAGAAAACAAAGTAAATAAAACCCAAGGCAACTGGGGCACTCACTGGGAGTGAAAATGATTTTCCTTCACAACAGACATAGTTCAGCTTCTGTGTTTTTGCGTTACTTTGGTGGGAGTGGCTCCATGGGACAGTGGCTGTTACCAATCATTTTGAAGCATAAAGAACAGCAAATGCTTGCTCAAGCTAATATCTACATTTACACACACTTTTCTAACTTTACATGTTGAGGGTAAATGAATAAGGCCTGCTGGCTAGATTTGTTCAGGGTGCCAATGGTGGCCAGGGGTTGGGGGTAAGGCAGGAAAAAAAAAAAAGAAGTTTCTGAGCGATCTATAGCTCTTTGTGGGTTTTCCGCACAGAAAGGAAGCCGAAAAAGGCTTGATGGGAGATAGGTGAGAAAAATTCAGCAATGTACTTCCTCTGAAAACCTTCCCCTTCCCATAACAAAGTAAATATGTACTTCCACCAAAGTAATGCCAATGAAAGTGCTAGTGTTAAGGCTCCGGCCAGGCTTGTTTTTCAGTAGTTTAATGTCAAGTGCCTGATACAGTCATCTGCAAGTCTAAACAAGTGTGTTTAGTTTTTCTCATTTTTGTTTTAATTGGGGAGGGGGGAACTATAGAGAAGTAGATGTCAAAACATGCACATGTTTTATACAAAGAGTACTGTGCATGGTTGTTGTGCTGCAGTTGTGCCCCACTGAACAGAAAAGGTAAGGTTGCATGTCAAAAAGAGGCCTAGGCCTCTTTCCTCTGAAACTCATGCCTTTTACTAGATGGTACATTTCACAGGTTGGGCAGTTCATTCTCAAAACATGGATGGGACATTTGCTATGGGACTCTAGAACCTTTACAACTGAGGCTGAGCTTAAGGATTTGTTTCTGCATCCATTTAGGTAACTTGCCTTCAACAAAGAGGAGTTAGCAAGTTCTATTTATGCAGAAAATGCCAAAGTGGGCAGGTGATCCCAAAGAGAGCTTCTTTCTGTTGCCCCATCAAGAGTAGCTCTAAATTGATTATTCAAGTTTTGCTTGGCTGTCACCAGCCCAACTTAGGAGGAGGGGAGGAGTGGCTTATGATAAGGTGAAGTCTGGTGGCAGGAGCATCTTTCCCCAATTCAATACTGAGTTCGATTCTGAGAAAGAAAACTGGCTTCAGATTACCTGAACGTAGCAATAACCAAATTTTAAAAACCACAAAATTTTAATAACTTTAAAAATTAAAGGAAGCAGCATAAAAATTTTTTTTGGCAAAATGAATTTTTTGTCTTTTTTTTCCAACAGCAAGAATCTTTTCATTTTGTACAAGGCCTTTTCCTGGAAACTGTCATACTCATTTGCCTCCCTTCCTATTATTCAGAGCTTCCCTGTCTTTTTCTTTCAAGACAAATAAGTTGAGCAGTTGCAGTAAAACTTCACAGGTGTGTAAGTAGAAAGGCAACATTTTCAAAAAGAGACCATATGATGAGAACTCTTAGTGATCACTAAACGCAAACAAATAAAAATGCCAGTCTCATTTCCCTCATTTCTTACTTAAGAGAAGTAAATGAAAGAAGGAAGAAATAGATTTGTAATTAAAGATGTGGCAAAAAGATATAGCTGAGCCAGTTCAATTTAGCCTTCAGGTGCAGAATACTCAGAGTCCAAAGGAATGTGGAGTGGACTTAATTAGATGCAATTGTCTTTATTCTGCCAAACCTAATTTCCAGCATTTTGAAAGAGATTCCTTTTTGTTTCTTTCAATGGTGTCCTTTTTTAAGGCACAGAGTTGTTCCACACCACTGGGTGGAGAAAGAAAGATTGTGAACCCTCTACCATCCTTTTGGGGCTACATTCTATGTTATTTGGCAAATTTATAAAGATATCAATAATAACAATAATATGTAATACTAGCTGCCCTTGTGTTAGTTAAAGGGAGCATTTTTAATCATTCAGAAATTTTCGTGACATGTAAAGTGCAGTTGTGAGGAATGTGTGGGTGTACGAAAATGTATCTGTCAAGTTCAGAGTCCTCTAGATTTAAAAAAAAAAAATTATGACTTATCAATGGTGCCGTTATAGCTGTGTCAGACAATGGGTGTGCCCATGCTCACAATTATCCTTAAAAAAAATCTATGTTCAAATGCTTTAAAAATTTATCACATGATACGAGAGTATGACTTTGTCAGCCTTCTAGAGTTCTTTTTTCTTTTATTTTCTTTCTTATCTTTCTTTAAAAAATCAATGAAGACTTGATTTCTGTTAATAATTGTATTAAGGGTGAATATACTACCTGAATTTTGTGCATGTTACATTGTAGTTGTAACCTTTTCTAATTCAGGATGAATACAAGATGGTTGTGATTGTGCAGTGTATCAATAAAGTTTGAAGAAATTTGTAACTTTCAGGGGGCTGTTTATTAGGACATTTCATTGATAAGAAGTGGGGGTGGGGAATAAAACTGGCTATACTTCTCCCATATGCATATCTTAGACTTTGGGGAGTAGACACAATCAGAAAACCTAGAGTCCCTACAGCCTTCACACACACACACACACACACACACACACACACACACACACACACACGGCAATTTAAGTACTTTTCATATTACATCTATGTATCAAATTTCTACGCATTCACAAATAATATAAAATGCCCCTGCAATCTCAAAGTCTAAGTTACTTATTAGCCTAAGCTAAAATAATGTCAGAAGAAAAGATTAAGAAACATAATAATCAGACACTGCCCAGTTGGGCATTTTGGTCCTTAGCAGTTCCTGCTGCTTGATTCCACTGAAGTATGCATCATTCTGACAAGGGATGTATGAGAAGATATGGTGATGGGGACATACATGAATTCTTAAAAGTATGTGCCATTAGATTAAATTGTATTCATCTTAGGTTTTACTTAGGTTAGGTTTCATTCATCTTAGGTTTTTCATGGAATAGTATGAGAAGGAACCCTGAAGAAGAAGCTCTCTTCCTCTAGTTGCCATTTCTAAAACATCTTTCTCTTTCAATAAAACTCTAACTTCTCTTTCTGCTTTTCTGAAGAAATGGAAATTACTTCTTTCTTACAACTCAGTTTCTCATCAGCTATTTGATATTAAATAAACCTTTCTAGTTCTGCCATTAACTAGATATGAGATCTTAGACTGACACATGACCTTTGTTTCCTCATCTGTATTATCTGTAAATTTAATTACACAACTCAATGTGTTCAAACTTCTCTAACCAATTTCTGTTTACTTTTTAACCACTGGATTTCTCAAGACTGTCCCTAAAGAAAGCTTAGAGGCAGTGACAAATTATGGTTTGGGAACTCAGTAGAAAGTTAATTGACATTATTTCATTAATTTTACAGTGCAGGTAGCATCTCTGGCAAAGTCACTGAGCTAAACTTATGAGGCTTGTATTCTTACTGGCTTCCTATGTAAAGAAGGGATAATACTGACCTTTCACAACTCAGTCTCCCCCAGAGGAGATGGAACGCAGATAACTCAATAGACCACATACATGTTATTTGTAAATTGAAATGGTACATAAGTGCTAGGTACCAATGATTGAGAGTTTTCAATTTCCTCAGGCTCACTGTAAAATCATGACTTGACGAGGAAACAAATTTCTAGTTCCCCTAACCATCTCAACATCATTCGTACTCCCTTTCTTGTCTTCTTTTTTTTCTTTTCTTTTCATCATCCGCTTCCCATCTACACGGACTCTTTCCTGCTCCTGTGCATAACACTACATTTACCTACCCATCTGCTGTCAGGCTTTCACTTCATCTGGCTATTCAGCTCCATCTATCATTGATAGACCAATTTATTCTCCCATCAGCTAACTACTCACCTATCCATTCACATATTATTTTCCCATTTATCTAACCCTTATTCCATCTATATACTCATGCACCTCCTTAATGTGACTATTCCTCATCTATTTATTTAAACCACATATCCTCTCTCCAGCTGTCAATCCATCCACCCAACATGCTCCACCTAGCCTTTAGTAGACATACCTGTTTAACAACCCACTTCAAAGTAATAAAAATCTTTGCTGTTATCTCTCTATTCCACAAGGGAGGCTTTATCTAGTTATTCTTAAACATGGCAGCTAAATTATTTGGTGCGTTTTTGTTATCTTCACCCAAAATACACCCTATTAAAAGCATATACATAGAGAAGTGTTTGGGGAAATATATTAAGGCATGCCTGTTCCTATCAAGATGTTTTAAAGTAGAAAGGAGATGGAGAATTGGGAATAGTGTAGAAATACCCAGAAGAACAGATGTTGATGTTTAACTTTCTAACACTAGGAATGCAGTCATGCAATGAACACAACAAATAACTGAAGAAACATACAGGAGAGACCTCAACTGGCAACTTCCCCTTCCTTCCCCACAGTTTGATTTGCTGTTGAATATATTCTTCACTTTAGGAAAATTAGGAGTTGGTACTAATTGGTGCTAAACCTTATGATCAGTTTGAAAACCAAACCTTCAAGCTACAAGTGATGCTACCTTCTTTTAACATTTTCATCTAGTCATTAGGAAATCTTTTTTCCCTTATAGCTTTCCCATTTATTCATTTATTCATCATTCATACATCATATTTAGTCAGGAACTCCCCTTAAGGAGTTCACATTTAAGTATGAGAACTGCTATTTAAGAAGAAAAATCACAGTACAATATTGCAAGTATTATGATAGAGGTGTGAGAAAATGACTGCAGAGTGCAGAGCAAATATTGGGAGATGATTAAGAGGTGTTCTTGCTTTCCCTCATTTTTTTCTCCAGGTATAAAAGCCTGGTTTGTAAACAGCTAACATAGGCGATGGACATGGGGCACTGATATAACACTGCAAAAATAAACAGGTTACAGGACCATGAACATTGAGTAATCAAGAATTTATTGATGGAGCAAATAAATATTTGTTAAATGAATGAGTATCATGAAAGGAATTAAAACTACAAGTGATCAAAAGGCCATATCGTCCAATTGGTGATAAAGCTGACATAGACCTACTTGGAGAGAAAGACGTAACATCTAGAATGTCAGTCAGAGCTGGTTAGAATGCAAAGTTTCATCCCACACTGAATTACTGAGCTTATCATTGTTTATTGGATCTCAAAGATATGAGCCTTGATGATGAGGGAAAGAGAAACCATGACTGGGATGTGGGCGACAGCAGAGACATGGAGGGTGTAGGCAGAAGTTAAGTGTGGACTTACTGAACGATTCCCCCTGGACTGAGCTTTCCCAGACAAGACTTGCCTACAATTCCATAATTCAGGATGAAATACCTAGCTCATTTGCATGTAAGTGTTTAACAACCTCTCACTTCAAAGACACGTATATTTATACTTTTTACCTTTCCATGAATTGTTATCTCCCATAAGATATACTGACTTTTATTTTGTTTGCACCCCCATGCCAAGTATTCTCTTCAGAGGTACAGTATAATATAGTCTGGGGAAATTTATGTTTAAATTCTGACCTTAAAATCTAACCAGTTGTGTTACTTGGGACCAATTTCTTACCCTCCCTGAACATCAGTCTCATCTTTAATAAAATGGTGGCAGTAATACCCACTCAGAAAACTGGCTGTGAGAATTATTTGATTATTAAATACAAATAAGTAAGGGTGTTTAGCATAGTATCTGGTACGTAAGAGCTAGTTGCAAAGTAAACATTTTTCTTCCAACTTTTCTCTCAGCCTTCCTTCCTGTCTTCACTTTCCTGAGACTTTAGAAGATATAATCCAACTGTGCTTGCTTCTCTAAAAAATATTAAAAATCATATCTTATATGTAATTTATTTGTTGATGTTTAAAAGAGAGAAATACATTTCTCAGTCCAGGATTATTCAAGAACACAAGATTGGCAAGTGGCATCAATAAGGCCTTTGGTAGAATTCCAAAGGTAAGTTGAAAAAAACAGAAAAAGTAGATCTTAATTTTCAAACTAAGAAACTTGCATCACGTAGCTAACATATAAATACTAAGATACAAATTGAGAACCAGAGTGCCTATCTTCAAGAATGTCCCAGTCCAGATTTAAAAATACAGCACAACACAGCAGTTTTTTGGGTTTTTTTTTTTTTGAGTTGGAGTCTCACTCTGTCACCCAGACTGGAGTGCAGTGGCCACTCCCGGCCACCACAGCCTCAACCTGCTGGGCTCTGGTGATCCTTCCGCCAGCCTTCCGCCTCAGCCTTCCAAGTAGCTAGAATTACAGACGTGGGCTACCACGCCCGGCTGATTTTTTGATTTATTGTAGAGATGAGGTCTCGCTGCCCAGACGGGTCTCGAACCCACGGGCTCAGGCAATCCACTCACCTCAGCCTCCCATCACAGCAGTTTTTTGTTTTGCTTTGTTTTGTTTTGTTTTTTATCAAGGACTAAAGGAGCCCAGTAGGGGGCATCTACCTAGACAAAAGGGCTAAAGGCACACTTCCAAAAGACTCAGAAGATGTCTAAGAGGAGTCTTAAAGGAGCAGAAGTCATTAGCCAGGGAAAGGGAGGGCAGAGAAGTAAGTGAGTATCAGCGGAGGGTTATTCTTGAAGAACACATAGAGTCATGAGAAGCACAGCCAGGTTAAGAAACTGCAAGCACAGATTACCCCAAAAGGCATGTGGGCAGAGGTGCATGCAGGAGACAAGGGAGAAGATGAGCTATGTCCAGACCCAAAAAACCTTACAGGGATGCTGACATGGTGGGACTTGTCCTAAAAGAAATAGGGGAGACGCTGAAGGATTGAATCAGAAGAGTGGCTAGATTGGATTTGCAACTTACAAAGATTAGCCAGGCAGCAACGTTGATTAATCAAGCATCAGTCAAACTAGCAAGGGGAAAATGTGTCAGGGTAATTAAACTAAATCAGGTGAGAAATGATTGGGAGAAACAAGAAGCAGGCAAATTGGGATGATTTTGGTGGGTAAACTTGATAGAAGGGGCTGGATATATGGGATGACGGAGAATGTAGAATATAAGGAATAGTCAAGATTTCCAAACCAGCCAACTAGATGAAAGATGGTACCATTCTATGATTTTGAAATTTTTGGAAGATAAGGCTCCATCCAGTTTTTGACATATCCAGTTTTAAGTATCTAGAATCTCCAGGTGGAGATGTTTAAGCACCATTAGCCTTTTCCTGAGTCATCTAATTATATCCACTGCCATTCACAAGGGATGCTTGATTTCCTTCCTCTGCCTCCCACTTTAATTCCATAGAAACTCTAGCTCCTAGGATCATCCATCTGCAATTCATTTCTCATCCTCCATTTCCTCTGTATCTTGATTTTGTCTTTAAAAGGTACTGTTTTAATGGCTTATTGCAGTGGAAGGGTAGAGATCAGTTCTCTGATTAGGCAGTCAGGAAGTAACAGATGCTTTAAGCAGGAAAGGGGAAAACTGTGCAGCTGTCCTACCACCCAGATGGGATTTGGCACTTTTCATGTCTAAAACAAAAGGCCAAACCATTATTCACTGGGTGCTGAGAATAGCTGACCACTAAGAGTGTTTGTGTGTATGTTGTTGCTGTTGTTATTTTTAAATAATTCACCTGTAATAGTACAGCAGTGTGAGTCTTCTTTGTGATTTATCATATAGTTTGATGCACACTTGCTTGCTAACAAATTCTATAAAGGTTCTTAAGCTTCCAAATCTCATCAGAGAGCCTACCTCTGATTAAGAGAAATGCATTTTGTTTGAACGACCTAAGAATATAGGTAAGTGTAAAGCTTGTTCATTTTTTCCCCAATAACCCAGAGGGGCGCTCCTAAAACAGAGGAGGCTGCATCTCAGCAGGAAGCCATGGTGTCTGTCTGCATCCCGGTGGCTCTATTGGCACATTTCCAGTACAAAGCCATGTGAGTCTGGGTCTGTGTGTGGGCTGCTCAGGAGGCAAGGCAGCAGGGGTCTTTTAAGTTGAAAAGAACAGAGTTTAAATCCTGATTCTGCCGTGTCCTAGTTGTGTACCTGTGAGCTTGTGGAAGAATCTCTTACAATTTCAGACTATTCATCTGCAAAATAGGGCTCGTAACAACAAAACCATGACATCTGTGAGGCACATAAGAGAAGGTATGATATGAAACTCCCTAGCACAACTCCTTGCCTATAGGTGGCTTGGCAAGAGAGGTAACCAATCAGTTAATTCCTTTCCTCACCCTCTGCTCTGTCTGCTCCCTCATCCAAACCACCCCACACCTGTCACTCATGATGGCCCAGAAGACATCATGTAAGTGCTGGCTCTGATTCCATATAGCATTCTCTGATGTGTGCTTGGGATCCCATGAAATGAAACATGCAGAGTTCCTAGCAAAGTGTACAGCTTCTAAGTGTTTAATCATATCTAGTTTCTCCTCCCCTTTTCTCTGTGCCTCGGACAGCCATTTCAGTATAAGCAAACCAGCTATAAATGCATAGAGGGCACCTATAAGTCCCCTAGTACCCAGACCCTGAAGGTGTACAGTCACTTTTCAGATTGGCCCTCCCTGAGGACATAGGCAGGCTGGCTATGCCCAGGAAACCTGTCTTTTTGCTCTCTTGGTCTTGTTCCCTGCATGGTGGATTTGCAAGGACGGTTGCTCTGGTTACAAGACCAAATCACTTCAGTTTCTGTCTCTTTGTCACTAAAGGTCTCAGGGGAATCAGCTTATTAGAGAAATAGTCACTGCATAGTTGAGTCGGTTAGGACAGTACAGGGACTCATTGGAGGTCTTCAGATACAAAGCCGCCAATTCTCCTCTTGATGCAGCCAGAGGCTCAATTTCAGTGCTGCTGCAGCGTGGACAACCCCATTTGTGATTTTTTCTGTCTCATATTTTCCATCTTGTATGACAGTGGCTCCAGTAACTGAGTCGGTCGGTCTGCTTGTTTGACTGTGTCCCCTTTGATGTAAATTTCTTGTTGAATTACTCTTAGAATTCCCTATTGTCCCTACTTTGCTCTTTTCCTGTACTCAACTCTGTTCCATGGGCAGTTTCAGCACTTTTCAACCTGCCCCTCTTCCTCCTCTTACCTTAAGAAATGTGAAACTGCTAAAGAAGAAAATAAGACAAGGGGATGGTGCAGCGAGGGTGAAGAGTACTGTCTTATGAGCCATGTTTTGTTGTAGTGCACAGGAGGAGTCCACAGGAGCACATTCTATCTCTGCAGACCCATTCCAGCCCAGCAGCCTTGAGCCCGCAGCAGTGTGTGTACTGGAGGGAGGCAGGTGAAGGAGCAGAGCCAGAGTGGGAAGGAACAGAGCCAGAGTGGGAAGCAGCTAACTTTGATGTAGTTCTTGAAATCACGTGTGGGGCTAGGGGCTTTCATGCGTGCTAACTCAGATAATATTGAAAACAGCCCCAGAAATAATGGGTTATCCCCTCTGCAGCTCAGAGGCCCACTGCTAGATTAGCTGGGCTGGGAATCCAATGCAGGTCCATCTGATCTCAAACTGCATGCTCTTTCCAGTTCACCACCAAATTGTCTCCTTGCTTCAAGTTGCCCCTATGTTCCAAAACACACTGGGTTCTATTTATTGAACACAGGAACAGGTCACTACCCTCTCTTGTATGCCCGCCTTCTTTGTGCACCTCCAGAAAGGTCGCAAAGGTAAAGAGGCGTCTGTGTTTTGGAAGAAAACGGAAGTTTCCATCTCTTAGAAAAAAGAAGGGCAGGCATTTCTATCTCTTGGAAGAAGACACCAAGCTTCTAGACAATCTCCTGACTAGATCCAAGGGTTAGCTCCAGAAAAGGACTGTGCTCTTCCACACTGACCCTGTCCACCTACCTTCTCATTGAGAAATGACCTACTGGTAGTGTTGACTTATGTGTGTCTGACCCTAAACTGAGCGCAAGTCTGAGAGCCTCAGGGAAGCAACAGATAGAAAGTAATCTTACAAGGCCAAAAAGAACTGAGGAGATGAAAGAATTGATGTCAGAACCTAAGTTCTCAATAGAGTATCACATGAATAAGAAGGAATAGCTTTTTTTTTTTTTTCTAGTTTGGAAAAACAAAAGAAGTTGGCAAAAATCACAGCCTGGAAAGATAGATTATGGGTTGACTGTATTCAGTCAAATGAAAACTACTGGTTTTAAATAAATATAAATATATGTCTCCATAAAAATCAATCTCTCTCCTCTCCTCTTCTCTCTCTCTCTCCCCTCTCCCCCTGTCTCTCTCTCTCTCTCTCTCTCTTTCTCTCTCTCCCTCCCTCCCTCTCTCTCTCATTCTATCATTTTCTCCTCTGTTACCCTCTACTACACTTAACTCAATGACAGCAGGTAGTTTGTATATTTGCTGTCTGCTCAATACCTGCAACAGTGTCTGGCACATTTTGGGTCTCAGAATAGATTGAATGAATGAATACATGGCTTTTGAGCTGAGGAACAACATAATCAAAACAACCTTTTGAGCAGAGGCCTTGTAGAGATATACTGGATTGAATGAAAGGGAGAAAGTTAGCACCACAGTAAGGAAAAAGGGAGACAGGGACTCTGTGTGGTCCATGTTTGTGATCATGAGCATCTGATGTAGAAGGTGGCTATAGTTGGAAATAATTATACAAATATGAGAGATCTTGAGAAGGGGGAGTCCATGGGATTTGCCTGCTTCTTTGTCTGAAAGGAAGTGGCCAGAATAGAATAAGAATCTATTTTAATCATGTTTTTGTTTGTTTCTTATTTATCTGGAATAGTAATACTAATCTTATATTTTTATAACTATTCATGTTTTAAAAAACTTGAGTTTCACAATTTGTATGCTTCAGACAAAGCCCCCACAGTAGAGGTCCCCAACCCCTAGGCCATGGACTGGTCCCAGTCTGGTCCATGGCCTGCTTAGAAACTGGGCCACACAGCAGGAGATGAGCTGCAGGAGAGCAGAGCTCTGCATTCTGTCAGATCAGTGGTGGCATTAGATTCTCATAGGAGCATGAACCCTATTGTGAACTGTGGATGCAAGTCATCTAGATTGCACGCTGTTTATGAGACTCTAATGCTGATGATCCTCCCTCCCCCTCTCAACCCGTCCATGGAAAAATTTTCTTCCACGAAACTGGTACCTGTTGCCAAAAAGGTTGGAGACCTCTGCCCTACAACAGAAAGGCCTGTGACTTGCCCTAGTCTTATACCTAATTATGATGATGAGTAGATGAGAGCTATTGTCTGGGATCCCTGACTCCTTATCCACTACTGATCATCTCTTCTCTCTGGGTCAACTTCAGTTCCTAAGTGAGAACCTCAGTGTCCTTGCACCGTCCCTCCTTCTCTACAGAAGGCAAACTTCTGCTTTCTCAACCTATTTTTTCTCTTATTCACATACAAGCCCTGTGACCCTCAAGAAAGTAACTTTTGCCACTACTAGCTTCAATCCAGTTTATATTCACACTCAGTAATCTGCAAGGGGTAACTCAACAAGGAGGTAGAATAGATCTAGACCATGGACAGGTCAATTCCCAATGCCCACAACACCCTTTCTCAAAGAATCTACTGTATGCTGGTGCCACACTAAGCCCAGAGAACAATCTTGTGGCAAACATGCGGTCCCTACCTCTGGGAGTACAGGATAGAATTGGGAGGACAAAAACACACAAATACTCACAGGTGTGTATGATTAAAAGGTTAAATGATGTGTAGTAGTCTTTAGTGGTCACATCCCACTGAGAGAAACTTCAGTGGGTAGTTAAATCTCAAAGATGACTTGAAATGCATACATACCCTCCCTTTCCTAAACACACACCCTCCTACCCAGCCAAGCTCAGAGAAGGCCACTAGGAGAGCAAAGCTGAGAAAGATGGTAAGTTCTTCCCCCTCCCCTGCCCAGTCAAACCAGTAGCCCCAGGGGTCCATTGTTGTCTCTCCATAAACAGTACACGGCTCTCAGAAGAGAGGAAGGTCCAAACCCTGGGGTAGGTGAATGCCTAGCCGCCATCCTCAGTGCCACATCAGTAAACAGTACCAGAGCAATCAATCCGGCTTTTTTGATGAAGACAAAACCATAGAGGAAAGTCATTAGAAGAGGTAATAAAGGCCCTTCTTGTACAGTTAATAGAGAGCCTCCTGGATGGAACAAGCCCAGCTGTTGCTACTGAAAATTTACTTCTGTTTTCAAGTTCAAATAGAGACTAAAACATTATCTTCGCGGGAATTGATTTTACGTCTTCCAAACACATATGCCACCTTAATTGTGATTTGTGTGATAGTTCAGCTGCTGAAAGCTTTCGTTTATCTCTACCTGGTTAAACAACTTTAAATAATAACAAGTCAATATATCTGTCTATTGACCGGGGTTCTTCTCCATCCCCAGAGCACACTGTTGAAGAAGAGGAAGGTGTTTAACCCTTCATTGTCCCAGCTCTGCTTCACATCTCTTTCTCTTGATGGGGAGATACAATTATTTTTTAAAATGAAATGAATAAAGACATGTAGGGCATTCTGTGATACTTTCTTGCAATTTGTTTGGTTTTAGCCTCAAGGCATTTTAAAAGAAAAAAAGTGATTTTTATCAAACTCTTCTGCACTAAATATTCTCATTTATTTTGTTTACAGAAATTGTGCTTTTAAACTGAGACAGAAATAAGTATTAAAAATGGTAGCTTGTTTTAGAAGATCCACATAAACAAAAAATTCATTGGCTTTCCATAGTGTTTCTTTTGTCAGAGGGGGCTTAATGTTACATGAAGTGAGGTGGGGATGAGAAGGAAATGCAATTATTTTATTCATATGAAGTGAAACCTGGAATCCTTTGGAGAGCAGAAACCTTATGGGTAATGGTGATGATAGGGTAAAATTTGGCTTTTTGGGTTTCTGTTTTGTTAAACTAAATAAGGTATTAGCCAATAGGAAACCAAGGATGGAACCCACCAAGGATGTGTGAGCCCTTCTAGCCGGCACCCAACCATTGGAGACCTGGCAGTGAAGCAGAAGGTAGCCAACCACAGTGGCATCCCCCTTGGCAAGGGTCAACAGTCTCTCCCTCGTCCAGTGAGGTCTGCTCCTTGGCGTCAAGGGTCTGTAACACAGCCAATGGTTGGGGCCTGTGTCTCTTTAGGAGTCTACACCAACATTTAACAGGATGGTAAGAGGAGGGCACTGACCTCAGCCCCATCTCCCCACGTAACCAGTTGCACCATCCTCATCCCAACCCTTTTCCCTTATAGTTGGCCTGGCTTCTGGATCCCAATTACACCGGCAGGGTGTGAAGAAGGGGAAGCCACTTCACCTGCATTGGGCCTGCCGGGTAAAATCGGGCTGGTGTCAGCACAGCCCTAAGACACTGGAAGGCGTGCAGTTTGTGCTGCTGAGAGGAAGAAAAAGTAAACAATGCTTACCATTCCTGTTTAGACTGCCCTGGGAGTGGGAGAGGAGAAGTAGGCTCTGGTGTCAGTGGGTGAGTTCAGGATTTGTTCATATGTTAAGGGTTTTTCACGTTTTTACAAACTACTTGAGATATTGGTTTTCCAGTTAAAACATAACAATTCAGACATCATCCATTTAAAATGCTCGGTTCCCCTCTCCCATTCTCACTTTTATTTTTCCCTGCCATCACTTCTCACAGTAACCTCTATAGACACAGAGTAAATAATAATATTAATAATAATGGTTCTTATAACTGACAGATTGCTTATAAACCATAAGCTGTCAAGATGGGAAGCTATCATTGATCATTAATTAGGAAAACGCTTTTGGGGTTTGAGTTCACCTGACAAAGAACATTTCTTGACTCTTTTGAGTTTGTGCTTCCTGTGTTTTCCTCCAGGGTATAAACTGTGCATCAATTACCTTTGTATCCCCAACAATGAATGAATGAATTAAAAACGAATGAATGAATCCATTCGTTCTTTATTCCATAACCTGCTTCTCTGAATATGTGAACTTCCTCTTTTAATGTTGACATTGAAATGCCATCTATGCCAAGACTTTCTAGACGTCATTATGAAAGTGACTCCCTGCTGTCCCAGTTTTATGGTATCTTGTGTCTATTAAACTTATGTCTATAAATACTTACTATAGCCCATGTGTGTATTTGCATAGACAACACTATAAGAATCAAAGCTGCCCATTCCCACCTTTGCAACCCCCTATCAAATGAACACTTGCCTTATTTATTTTCCATATTCCTCTCCAATTCTTGTCTACATACATACTTTTACAGAGATGTAAGCATAGCAAAGATATACTTACTATGAATTATACTTACTATGATGCAGATATCTCCTCCAGTCTATCCGTTTGCTGGTGGGGTATAGAAGTAGGATTTCAGTTGTCATATAAAAGTCACCAGATAAATATATGTCAAATTGAATTAAAATTAAGGGAACAAAAGTGTCACTTGCCTTTAAGGTGGGAGCTGATTATTCTTACATAGAATCTAAGACTGCAGCCAGAAGAACTTCAGTAAACATCTGTTTCTTCATTTTCTAATCTAAATAAACTATCTAACCCACAAAGTCATTTAAATTCTTTATTACTGATTCCAAACAGAACAAGAAAATGAGGCATAAGGGGCAAGAGGAGGTGAGCCAATTCCACTGTCCTGGAAAGCTTAGGAAGGACCCAGGAGCAGCAATGGACAGCTGGCCCCTAGCCCACTCCAATATGAGCCACCACTTATGTTGCAGGTAATGAACCCCAAATCAGGAGAAACAAAGCTAGGCAAAAACACTGACATCTAAAACTCGCATTTTCTGGTTTCCAGTCCAGGACTCTTTCGTTCAACGAGACCAGGCTGCCTTACTGTACCAAGCCCTGGCCAGGAAGTGCAAACCCTGCTCCTCCCAGAGGGAATCTCAGGCTGATGCTGTCCACTGCACATCTTATGGAGGGGAGCACCTGTGGGAGACCCCAGGCAGCATGCTCAGGAACAGAGTCTTGCTCAGTGCAGTAGGGGATGCGGGGAGAAGGTCTCATGGTTCGTTTATGTGCTACCCTGATTGAAGCAGCCGTTTTGGTGTACTGTTCGGGAAGGCAGAATTGAAATGCATACGCCTGGTGAAGGGCACAGGCAGCTGCAGTGCCACCCCCGCCTGCCCCACACTCTGCTCAGTTCTTCCTTTGTGCACAGGGGGGCACTAGCAATACACCATGGCAGCCCCAGCAATCTGCAGGCTCTGCAGCTGCTCAGGGAAGGACTTAATTACACCCACTTCCAAGTGAGCATAGCAGGCTCTTCAGTGAGCGAGTTCTGCATTGCAGACCTGCTGTCTGTGCAGGCTCAAATGCCACCTCCTTTAGGAAACATGGCCTTCTCTGATTA
This sequence comes from Carlito syrichta, assembly GCF_000164805.1. NCBI lineage: Eukaryota > Metazoa > Chordata > Mammalia > Primates > Tarsiidae > Carlito > Carlito syrichta. Next base: position 98,676 of record NW_007232907.1, read on the forward strand.
ACCCCACTTACCCAGAATCACTCCGAATCCCCTTGGCTTCCCAATGTGTTGGTCAGTTGGCCCTTTACCTGTTAGCATAGGGTATGTTGCTTTGTAAAGTATCCCTAGGTATCTCTCTTTCTCTTCTGTATCTTAACTGCCCATTGTGCAAAGCCCACGTTTTATCTTGTTAGCTCTGATAGAGAGCTCTGTCCTCTGAGGGTGTTTCAGGGGGTTTGGTGTGGAACTTGAAGTCACAAGACAGATGTGTTTGAAACCTAACACCCTCAACTGCCATGGAACCTTAAGCAAACCCTTTTATGTTCTGCACCTCAGTTTCTTTATCTGTTAATTAAGAATAAGCATAGATGTGTCATTGGGTGGTATGAGAATTAATGAACAAAAATTATCTGCAAGCGCCTGGCATGGTGCCTGAGCAGAGGGCACTTTAAACCTTTAGCAGGTCCAAACGATGCTGGGAAGGATCCCTCACTGGAGGCTGAAGGGAGTCTGCAGCTCCCCTGCCATTGGTTTGCAGACAGCCCTTGCTGGCACCAGGTGAGCACATGAAGTAAGACACAGCTCCCTGCCCTCAAGAGGCCCATGGGGGCAGATGGAACAGGGCCCAGCATTGCTTTTATTTTCTCCTCTCTCTCTCTCTTAATATGTATGTATGTATGATATATTTCTTTATTTCAGAAGCTTTAGGGTTACAAATAGTTTTTGGTCTGGGCTTTAAGTGTACCTACCATCCCTTCTTGTGCACATTATACCCGATAGGTGATTTTTTTGTGCCTTCCTCCCTTCCCTTGTCTCCACCTGAGTCTCCAGTGTCCATCATACCATTCTCTACAACACTGCTTTAAATGTAAAGCAGTATTACTAAGAGCAAGATGCCAGAACACAGAACACACAGAGGGCACATCCCACATTGAAGAGGGAGAAGGACCAGGGAAGAGATTTTTAACTGCCTCCTTCTCCCAGACCTGAGACTACTAAAATGCGGGTAAGAAACTGTGGCCCGTACACTCTGGAATTGTTCCACCCCTGCCTCTCAACATCCTCCCAGCCAGAAGGACACAAGACAAAGAAACAAGTAGGTTGGACTTTTTGCCCTGCCTGTGACCCTGAACAGATAGTATCTCCCTGAGGGGCTCTTTTATATTTGTAAAGTGCAATATCCTTGCCATCTACAGGGTTGTTGAATAAGTTTAAATGAGATAACATATGTGAATATACTTAGTATATAATGCAAAATAAATGCTAGTCTCCTTTTCTTCCCTGAGGCCAGCCAAAGCTCACAGCTCTGGGCTCTACTTAGGTTCTCCCTTTTGTTTTTTTAGGAGAGCTCTGTGTTCCAAAAATTACCTCTAATTTTTCTCTGAACTCCTCACAAATATGACAATCAAAAGTTTTTACTTCAGTCCCAGAACTGGAGCACAAAAAACACAATGGGATTAGTTTATTGAGGATATTCATACTGAGGTCTATAAACGACCAGTATGTTTGCTTTTTCAGGGTTTATTTGCATTTTAAAAGACCAACTCTGCTACCTTAAGGCTAAATGGTAGGTTGTATTCAGAGTTAACGCTGAAGAGATGGAAAATGGGCTTTCCCATCGCCCTTTGGATTCATGTCCTAGACCACCCTACTCCATACCATGTTTCCCAGTGATGGAAGAGAGTGGACCAATCGTTTGGATCCTAACAGTTAAAAGGTAGATTTCCTTTTATCCAGTCCAGCTTCGATGGACAACATGGTTGGTTCCATGTTTTTGCTATTGTGACTAGAGTTGCAACAAACATACATGTGCAGGTATCTTCTTTGTAGAATAGTTTGAGTTCCTCTGGGTATATTCCCAAAAGAACAGAGTTCCATTTGTTCTCACTCATAAGAGGACCTTGAATAATTATAATGCTATGAGAAAGCAATTGGCAGTGATGGGAAACTGTTGGGGGAGGGGGTGGGATTGGCAGTTGAGGGAAACTGCTAGGGCAGGGAGGAGCATACCTCATTAACAGGGGTACCTGCATGATCAAGGTTTGTGTACCTAACCCTGGATTGTACCCCACATCTATACAATAAAAATTTTAATGAAATAAAAGGTAGATTTCCTAGCCTTTATGCTGAATCTCAAGTGATCTGAGTACTTTTGGAAAAATTCCTCTCTTTTCTCTGACCTCTTTTTTTTTTTAATTGTAAAGATGTGGGATACAATTCAGGGTTAGGTATACAAACATTGATCATGTGGGTACCCCTGTTAATAAGGTATGCCCCTCCCTCCCCTAGCAGTTTCCCTCAACTGCCAACCCCCCCACGCCCCCCACCAACAGTTTCCATTACTGCCGATCGCTTTCTTATGGCATTATAATTGTCCAAGGTCCTCTTATTTCTCTGACCTCTTTAGTGTTCTGGGAACACCTCCTATTGTGCTTAATTTTGAAGAGAAAACAACACTAAGTTAGATGTCAGACTTGGCATGAGTGACCCCTAATAACTTCATTTTGATCCTTGTGAACTTTTTAGCTTATTGAACTTGCAGTCTCACCCTTCTTTTTATGTGACTCTTGTAAGCCCGGGCCTTCCCCTTCTGCCTCCCAATTTTTGGGAAATATACTTTTCCTAAAGAAATTTCCTCAATTTATTTTGAGGGGCTTTCAATGAACTTTGGTTCACCCCAGTAAACTTGAAGAAAATGTATTGATCTTGTATAACCCCCTTCCTCAGGATACATGAGCTCTTATTCTTCTGGAATCCCTGAAGAAAGGGAGCATGACATAGCGAGTTTTACAGTGTGTTTGATTTTTTTTTCATTAGTCATTCATACCTATTGATAACTGTTTTAGTTCCATAAGTAAATAGTGGTGCCTAAAAATGAATTGAGCTACAGAGCACTGAGGGTGTCTGAGGTAACTCTGTCATCTTCCTTGTACTCAATAGTCTCCCAAGAATTCCCCCAGAACAGAATCATCTCAAAGCTATTATTTCTCTGATGGGTATCCTCAACTGTGACCCAATTCATACTCTTTTCTGCTCCCTCTGTATAAATCAGTTCTCTGAGTCTTGGCTTATATGTGTTCTAGTCCTGCTTTTCTACCTCTAAGATTATTACTTTAAGATGCTAAAGGAAAGGGGGGCAATTTTCTTGCTTAAAATCATCATCACCATCTATGGTAGGCTGAAAAGCAGTTTACCAAAAGATATCCACTTGAGTGTGTGAACTTTATCTTACAGACAAAAAAGGGGGAGGAGTAGATTACAGATGTGATTAAGTAGAGAACTTGGGGATAAGGGGATTATGCTGGATTATCCAGGCCGGCCTCAAATGCAAGCATGTGTATCCTTATAAGAGAGAAGCAGATGGAAATTTGACACACAAAGAGAAAGCAATGTGAAGATGAAGCAGAAAAAAATTTGAAGATTTTGACCTTAAAGACTGGAGTGATGCAGCTACAAGCCAATGAATACTGTCAGCTACCAGAAGCTGAAAGAGGCAAGCACCAAATTTTTCCTCCAAAGTCTCTGGGCTGATGTGATCCTGCTGAAACTTTGATTTCTATCCAGTGATACTAATCTCTGATTTCTGGCCTCCATAATTGTAAGAAAATAAATGTGTGCTCTTTCAGACAACCAAGTTTGTGGTAAATTTGTTTCAGTGGCCACAGAAAACACATTTATTACTTCTTTTCAGACAATTGGGCACTTTTCTCAACACTAATTGCCTCTTTAGAGTCTCCCCACATTCCCGCACGATACACCACATTTTCATCAGTGGCGCTATGATCATTATGAAAACATTTACTAAGATCTACTAGCTCACTGTGTTATCCTAGGCATTTTCAAATTAGGTTAGAGATTTCTAGTCAAGACTATCCTGAACTAATATGAGAAGCCACCTTCTACTTCAAACACAAAAGTGCTGCATGAAGTTTTTTAAAAAAGAAACTGGATATGTAGCTGAGTCTGGAAATCAAGACGGGGTTAATTCCATTTCTTGGAGACACAGATGCAGCCCATGGTGGAAAGAAGATGCTGAAATCACAAGACCAGTGATGTAAAAGGACCAGAATACATACTGTAGAGACTTTGATGCTTATGTGGGATGCAAATCAATTGATTACCAATCCTATGCATGCAGGGCAGCTGAAATATGTGCTTGGGGGTAAAGCTAGGAGCCTGCAAAATGTGGCCACTAGGAAAAAACCGTCACTTCCTGGACTGAATAAAGCAGGAGAGTGATACCTCCATTTAAACCACAAACAGGAAATGATTCCACTGTAAGAAATCGGAGACCTTAGTCTGAACTGCACTAGGATGCAAGGTCCAAATTTTTGTATTGGATAAAATTGACCTGGAAGCTGTAAAATTAGTAGTGATTTGGCAAGGCAACAAGGATACCACCCCTTACAGATGTTTCCACAACCAATAAAACATAAAGAGTCCTCACAGAAGAAAATGCTGGGGAAATGAACTCAGAGTTCAAAACACTGAAAAATACAAAAAGATCCAGCATCACAATATGTAAAATTTTTTGTGGGGGGAGAGAGAAAGAGAGATTGAGATTGAGAGATTTAGAAAGAGAGCAAGCAATTGGGAGCAACTCAAAATTCCTAAGGTAAGATGATATAAGCACACAAAAAAGAACAGGTGGTTTAAATAAATAAATAAATTTAGAAATGAATGTCTGTAAGTATTACTGGTAAAGCACAATTAAGTCATTTCATTTAGTCATCTATTTATTCTACAAATACTTATTGAATGCCAACTGTGAGCCAAGTACTAGGGAGATGCAATGATGAACAAAATGTTATCCCAACCTTCATAGACCTCATATTCTAGTGGAGGAGACAGAAAATATTCAAGTAAATATGTAATATTTATCAGTTGGTTATATGCAGCATAGAGTAGGAGATAGGCTGTACGGAGATATGAATGCTGCAAAGGAACAAGCCATAAAGATATTAGAAAGAGAATTCTTGACAGCCAAAATAGCAAGTACAAGTGTCCTGAGGTAGGCACACACTTAGATATCAATACATTGCAAGGAATTCAAGCTGGAGTTGTGTAAAACAGAGTTAGAAGGTGAAATGACAAAGGTAGTTAGAGGCCTGATTATGCAGGATCATGTAAGCCTAATAAGAATGCTTGGTTTTTTTTTTTTCTAAGTGAACTGGG
>NW_007232908.1:0-86773 GCF_000164805.1 Carlito syrichta
AGCAGGCACAGGAGCCCCGCGCCGGGTGGGCAGGACAGTCTCCGTCGCAGGAGCGGTGGCAGCGATCCCAGCAGATCTTCCCTGAAGCGGTTTGATGTGGATCTCCTCCGGCCGGGTTGTGATGAGCTACCCGTGCCAGAGGCCGCGGCAGGCGCGGCGGCGGCGACGGCGGCGGCGGCGGCGGGAGCGCTGGTGGGGGGAGGGGCTGCGGCAGCAGCGGGAGAGGACGATGCAGTAAAAATGTCCAGTCCTTGCGATGTTCCAGTGATAGCGATGGCCGAGCTCTGTTTGAGGAGTAGGCTGCAATGCTGGGGTCCCCAGCCTCCCGGGGGCGAGAGTCAGAGACCCACTGCAGATCTCCCTTGCAGAGGGCTTCAGATACCGGGTTGCCAGGTCGCCATCTTGCCCCCTCCTTTTGTTCAATTTCAATAATGAAGCAGGGGAGAAAATATAGCTACACTAAATTACCTGCTCCCTGCTCAGATCTGAATATTTAATAGCTCAATCAATGGCAAACCAATTATAAATGTCTGCAAATAAAAATAATTTCTTACTCCTGGTGTGCAAACATATGTATCTTCCTTCTTTGCCAGTTAACACAGATGTTTGAAAAGAGACTTGGGAACTACTTGTCATCCATTGCTGTCCTCACAGCGTACTGAAATCAGGTATCTTTAATTTAGTAAAATATCTTTAATTATTGCAGGAGTTTGGATATAGTGTCATTACGTACAAGGCAGGAGGATCCTGGAAATTAAGATAGTACATAGGGTCAGCTTCATGGGTATGTGACCTGTGCAGTTGACAAGAAGGGCCACAGGCTCACCAAGGCCTTGTGCTGGGTTTAATGGCTTCTGTTTTGCAATTCGTAATTTTGTCTTTGATCTTGTGTTTTGCAGCTGAAATTCAGTGGGACAATGACACATGAGCAGGACCTCAGGAGAGACATACAACATGTGTGGCTGCCACTCCTTGCTACCCCAATTGCATACACCATGTCCCATAAGTACAGAATTCAGGTGGACTCATGATGTGTGGAGTTCAGCAAGACTCAAAGCCAGTTTAAAGGAAGAGCGTTACATCTTCCTTGAGTAAGCAGGGGGCATTGAGAGCCCTCAAAATTAACACTTTGTTCTTAAACCGGAATTTGCTTTGGACATGGAAAGAAAGAGTGCCATTCTAAGAGCCATGACCAACCAGAGAACCCTTACCACATTCTTTCTTACTCCTGGTACGTTCTTCTATTAGCCAACCACTTATAGGGGGGACCCCAAAAACTGGAATTATTTTTTGGAGGGCAGGCTCCTTGTAGTACAGGCTTCCTCCACTCGGAAAGTGTTCTAGGAACCTATCGGCACAGTGTACCAGCTAGCGTTGTTGTGAGAGGCTGAGTTTGGCGTCAGTGAATTTTTTTTAGATACTTTCAGCATTTGTCCATTTCACGATAGGTGGTTTACAAGCACACCTGCCCATATCGTGCAGTTTTTGACCAAAAAACATCATGATCCTCATGTTCCACTCTCCCTATTCATCGGATCTCACCCCAATCAATCTCTCTCTCTCTCTCTCTCTCTATATATTTTTTTGCTTCCCAGGATGAAAAAAGTCCTCAAAGGGAAACATTTTGCTGATGTGGAAGAGATGAAAAAAAAGTGGCAGAAGCATTAAAAGGCATCAGAATGGGCAAGTTCAAAAAGTATTTTGAGCAGTGGAAAAAGCATTTTGACAGTTGTATTGCATCAAACACAGAGTACTTTGAAAGTGATTGAAGTTTAAACAGATAAGAATAATACAATTTTTAAAATAAATATGTTCCGGTTTGGGGGGGAATCCTCCCTCATTTGCTAAAATGGCAGAAACGTAGAGAGGAAACATAGGCAATCCTTGGCCCCTTTTTCTTTCAGTCTTTCCTTGCTTATCAGCAAGCTGAGGGCAGAAATGGGAGTCTAATGTGTTCAACAAGGAAGAAGTGACATAAAAACAATTAAGTCAGTTCTGTGTAGTGTTTCTACTGTTCTGGTAAGAACAAAATACATGTGCATGTACAAGCTATGAAATACGAGCTGTGTAATTTTGGTGATTCTGCATACAAATTAAGTATTCATATTTACATTTAAAAGTGGTATTTCACAACATAAAGGTGAATGGTAAAATTCATGATAATAATTTAAAGTTTTAAGTTTTCTTTACTTAGAGTCACATTAAGCAGCAAATAAAAATGTGACAAGTCAAGAGAATCTGTGAAAGAAAGGAAAAAGCTTCTTGTTTTAATAACTTGTCCCCTGCCTTTTGAACAGAGCTTTACATTTTTATTTTATAGTGGGCCCTGCTAATTATGTAGCCAAGCTCACATGAACAGGGTAACAGAATGGTTAATTCCAAGGGTTTTGAATACACTGACAATTTGATTTGAATCATGTTTTGCTACCTAGTTACGGCCTTTGTTAACTTTGATAAGCCTCAGTTTTTTCATCATTTGTTTATTTCACCAATCTATACTTATTGAACCTACTAGGGATACAAAACAGGACTCTCTACCCTCATAGAGCTTATGTGGTAGAGGGACGACAGAAGAAAAATCAGTAAACAATAAATAAAGGCATAATTATATGTTATGATATGTGCTGTAAAGAAAGACTAGCTTGTTTTGAAAAAGAAAGTTAGAGAAGGTGTTGACATCTTATTTATTTTGAGTAGTGAAATATTTAAACTGAGACAAGACTAGGAGATAACTGGGAAAAGAGTTGGGAAATGAAAGAAATAAAAATACCTGTCTCATAAGGCATCTGTGAAGAATGGGTGATTGTATGACACATATGAAAAACATTAGTGCAGGCCTGGAAATAGTAAATAGTGAATACACAATAATTTTGTTATTGTTGGAAGACTGATATAACATCATTAGTCAATCTGTAAGGTGATTTTTAGTCTTAGCCTCACCATTCATTCATATTTAACAATGTATGTGTAAATATTCTTCTAGAAAGTTCATTATCAACATATCACTCATTTAATGGTATATAACTGACCATCAGTACATAGGATAATTCTATTCTGTTAATTCTCTCTCCTTGTTTAGTCCTTTTTCAAGCAAACATATCAGTTTCTAATGATTTTACTTAGCAGAGCTATAATTTATGGTCTAAGTTTATATGTTGACTGACTTAGCTGTGTTTCACTGTATTGTGGTAGCATGTTTACCTTGGGCACAGTAGCATTTGAATTAAAGAAAGCTCATGAAGGTATTTATTTTGTGTCTTTTATTTTCTTTTACTTGTCACTGATTTTTAACAACCATTATGAACATTTTTTTAAAAGTGTCGTTCTGTTCTTTGAGTTGTCACTTTTGTCTCTCCCTTTCTGACAATCATAAAACTGGTGGCTTTTGTATGCCTCTTTTATCTAAAACAACTTCTTGTATTATCTGACTTAACAGAGTCTCAGTTCTGAGACCAGATGAGCTAGCTTTGCTGAAGCAGAAGCATCTGGGAAAAGTCAGCAAATGTAGAATTCTCTGTGGACAAACTCTGGTAACAAGTGAAGCTGGTCATTGCTGTCACTTCATCTACTTTACCAGTATCCCTCCTACAGCCTTCATTCTTTGATCACCCAGAACTCTCAAGCTGACCTCTCAGGAACAGTGTCCCTCTACCTCAGTCCGGCTTGTCATCTCTCAGCAGAACCCTGGGCGCTTGACCTATCACAATCTCTCATCTACCCTAGCTGGATGCCGGTTGATGGTGAAGTCAATGAAGCTTAAGCTTCAGGGCCCTGTGAGGACGTCTAGCAATGTCTTCACAGTGTCATATACATATTTGTTTAATTCTCCAAAGTAATGTAATCACTGTAGGTTAGTACAACTGTCTCTTTTCACTTCAACTTTCCCTCCTTATTTCCCCTATGGATACAGAGTGTTGGAGTATTCTGGGATCTGACAAAGGGGCAAGTTGGGTATACATTTAGCTTGAGTTTAGGGGGCTACATATAGTCACTTCTATAAATAAATAGTTATTATTGTTATAGATGTCCCAGTGTAGGAATTATTTCCAGAACAACATCTACCACCCTCTGAGCTAGTGTTCCTGAACCTGACATGAAGGCACAAACGCTAGAATCTGTATTGCTACATATATATTCTAAATCACCCTCACAAGTGTGTAGATTCTCAGACTAGCAAGAGAGTAGTCTGTGGATAATTCTTCTAAGCACCAGATGTGTAAACTGGTAAATAGATGATTTAGATCGAATGAATGTTAAATCAAGGAGTTCTCTCTTGACAGTAATAGAATTGATAAAGCAGGGTTTGCTACTTTTAAAAAATGAATTCATAAAGCAGCAGTGATCAGAATTCTAATCTTTTTTTAAGGAAACAAACCTATAATAGTACTTTACACAGTAAATGTACTTGTTTTATGCACTCAATGATCAATTAGACAAAAATAAATTTTGATCATCCATGCTAGAGAAAAGACAGCATTACCTTTGTATTCTCTCTACAGAAAATAGTATATAAATAGTATTATTACACAAAGAGGTGATCACCAAGTATGCAGCTTAAAAAATGTGGAAAAAATTATTATAAATATGTGTTACAAAATTCATAGAAATATTATTTTCTAGATTCTGTGACATTTGTGTTACTTTTCAACTTTCATAAAATGTATAGTTTGCTATGCTTTCTTTTCTCATATTATGTGAATGTTCATTTTTCTATGAAATTCTGGATTTGTAACTGCAATGGTTTGAATGTGCTTTCTCCAAAATGCAGGTGTTGAAACTTAATGAGCAAGAATAGAGGTAAAGCCTTTAAGAAGTAATAAGGCCATAAAAAAATGTGGTTCATATACACAATGGAATATTATGCAACCATAAAGAACAACAAGCATATGGACTTTGCAGCAACTTGGATGGATTTAGAGTTGATCATACTCAGTGATCTATCGCAGAAACAAAGGACAGAGTACCATATGTTCTCACTCATAAGCGGAACTTGAACAATTATAATACTATAAGAAAGGAATCGGCTTCCTTTTTGTCCGACATCTTAGCGAGGCAGCAGTGGTGTCTGCTGCTCTCCGAGCTTCGCAATGCCGCCCAGGATGACAAGAAGAAGAAAGATGCCAGAAAGTCGGCCAAGAAAGACAAAGACCCAGTGAACAAATCTGGGGCAAGGCTAAAAAGAAGAAGTGGTCTAAAGGCAAAGTTCGGGACAAGCTTAATAACCTAGTCTTGTTTGACAAAGCCACGTATGACAAACTCTGCAAGGAAGTTCCCAATTACAAGCTTATAACTCCAGCAGTGGTCTCTGAGAGACTGAAGATTCTTGGTTCTCTGGCCAGGGCAGCCCTTCAGGAGCTCCTTAGTAAAGGTCTTATCAAACTGGTTTCAAAGCACAGAGCTCAAGTAATTTACACTAGAAATACCAAGGGTGGAGATGCCCCAGCTGCTGGTGAAAATGCATGAACAGGTCCAACCAACTGTACATTTGGAAAAATAAAACTTTATTAAGTAAAACAAAAAAAAAAAAAAGAAAGGAATCGGAAGTAATGGGAAACTGTCAGAGAAGGGGGGTGGGATTGGCAGTTGAGGTAAACTTCTAGAGGAGGGAAGGGCATACCTCATCCACAAGGGTATCTGCATAATCATGTTTGTATACCTAACCCTGAATTGTACCCCACATCTATATAATAAAAAAGAAGTAAAAAGTCATGGGGGTTAGTCTCTTGTGAATGAGATTAAGGCCCTTATAAAAAAGTTTTCTTGCAGCATTTGGTAGGCTTGCCCTTCTGTCTTCTGCCATGTGAGGACACAGGGTTCCTTCTCTCCAGAAGAAGCAGCCCTTACTAGACAACAGAACTTACAGGTACCTTGATCTTGAACTTCTCAGCCTCCAGAACTGTAAGAAATAAATTTCTGTTCTTTATTCATTATCTAGTTGTGATACTCTGTTATAGTAGCACAAAACAAATTAAGACAATAACTTTATTTGTTGCTCAAATGAGGTTTCTCAAAATTATATAATCTTCAGTCCCCTCAAGAGCTGTATCCATCCGTAACTCCAATTTTATACATCTTATCATCAGAAAATTAATTTTAAGGTGTAACAAGCATTTTGTGCAGCTCTTTGCAATAGGTGGGGTACTAGGTCCTCCTATGCACCCATCCTGAGACTTCCTACAACACAACCCCAAGAAATGGCCTCAGCCTCTGGTAGTACTCATGTCCTAGTGTTTCTCCCAAGTAAAATAGATGTTAGTCAATTAAAGATCTTCTGTGGGCATAAAAGAAACAGATGTGGTTTCTGGGAGCTGGGGGTGTTAGGGATGGAATGAGAAAAGAAAGGAGAGAGAAAGGAAGAAAGGCACTGACAGAAGGTAACACATCACATAGGGGAGAGGGAGGGAGGGAGGGGGAGAAAGAGAGACAGAGAGAGAGAGAGAGAGAGAGAGAGAGAGAGAAAGCACGCGCTTAATTTATTTTCAATTCCTGGTTCCAGATACTCTCAGTCTTGAGATCCATGAATGGATGTAAACTTATTAACACCAATAGTTCACATCTCTGATTTATTTAATTGAGTTTTAAGTGGCTTTTTATTCCTAGCACCAGAAAAGTTCCACAATATCATCCTTCTTGTTGAATTTGCATTTTCTTGGAGGACTCTGGAAATAATAGCAATGATTAATTGAATGCCAGACCAATTATTGAATACCTATAATGTCTCTAATCTTCATAACATTCTCAGCAGGTAGCTATTATTATCGACATTTCACAAGTGAGAAATCGGCCTCAGAGAAGGTGAGTAACTTTGTAAAAGGTCATATAACTACAAAGTGAAGCTGAATTGGAACTCAGTTTAGTCTGACTTCAAACTGTGTGTTCTTTCCATTTACCATGCTGCCTGCCAATGTCTAAAGGTAAAGAAATTATTTTCTGCTGATGGAATTTTATACACGATATTGAAGACATGTTTGTTGAACAGGAAGAAGCCACGCACATTATTTGATCCAACCTCTCGTTTCTACATTAAGATCATTAAGATCTTAGAAAAATGTAGCTTAAGGCTCCAGAATAAGTTTTGGAGCAGAGCTAAGAACCTGGTCTCCTGGCTTCCTTTAACTAAAGTTTACCTATCCCAATAGTGTGAGCGAATCCCAGACGTAGCCTAATACTGTTTGTGCTTGAATAAAAAACCATTTGCTTCTGGTAAACTCATATCTCATAATTCACATTTTTTTAATTCTGAAAGAGAACATTAATAGGCAATATTAAAGGAATTAAACGAATTCCTTTAAAAAAGGGTTGAAATTGTATTCCACATGTTCACTCATTTTACAGGATTTACTCTATATCATTTAGTTTATTTTAAAACTAGAAAAATGATAATAGTACTTGCTACCATTTATCAAATACCTCCTGTGCTTTATAAACATTATTTCTAATCCATACACAGTATAGTATGGTATTTATTGAAAAAAAATTTAGATAAATGGAGTAATTTACACAGGATGCATATAAAAAAAGGGGTACAACAGGATTTTTAACCCTGGTCATGTTGACTACAAACAACAATTATTTTTTTACCAATTTTGTTGATGATTAAAACATGTAAGATTCAAAATGTGAGCATTAAGATATGACTTATGTTATGCCCTTGTTATTTTGTGTGTCTTTTCTTACTCTCTGTGAAATGATCATGACTTGCCATTGAAAGAAGTAATCTGGTCAATAGCTTTTAAATATTCCTTGTATGTACCAGAAACGTTGGTACATAAATACTCAGGGGCTGTGAATTTTCTCATTGAGCAGGAAACCTTTGAAGAAAAGATAGTTATAAGAAAAACAACTCAGCTGACCAGAGCTATAAGTTTTAAGAATCATTTCTGCATTTTAAGCTGAAGTTCAAGGATTTAGAAGATTTTCTAAGCCTGATGAAAAAGTCTTGGAAATTTTACCCTTCTGAATAATGTATCATCCAAAAATAAATCAGAATTTATCATAAAATTCTTATATTTTAGAAATGTCTCCTTCCAAAATTGCTCCTTGGCTATGCTATGGTTGATTACACTGATATTGATTTTTGTTCCTCTTGAATAAACAGATAGAGGTTTTAAAGGTAATATTCTTTATCTGACTTTTTCACTGAAGATTCTATTAGAAGGATAGTAGACAGGACTGGATAATATTTGGCAAATAGCCATTATTATGTGAGACAACATGAATATAAATTTAGCATAGTGACTGGCATACAGTAAAAACTCAATAAGGGTTAGCTATTGCTATTTTTATTATTGGTCATAGAAAGATGCCTGAGAAACCATCAGAAATGTGGATGACTTCCTAAATGACCATAGCATTTTGTCAAATGTTTCATGAGTGTGCAAGGCTAGTCACAAAATAAAGTGGTTTTATGTAGCTACAAGATGGGATTTGGTTCTCATCTGGCTTTGTGCCAGCCATGTCAGAGCCCTTGTTGATTACTGTGGAAGTTTGATCTGACCTGCTGATGTGACATTGCTGACACCACAATGTGGCCAGTACCACCTGCAATGTATCAGCACTTTTCCTTGTGCAAGTGCCATATGTCTCTAATAAATATCTACTTTCTCACTCTGGGGATGCACTTTCTTTTCTCCTCTTCTTGAACTTAGGCCCAATTCAGGATCTAGTGCTGCGTGATAACTATTCTCCTGAACGCTACAGCAGATGAGGGTGCTCACGTCATTTTTCCACTGGTAGTTATCTAAAAGGAGAACTTGGTAAGCCAAGTTCTGCCAACAGTCACATCGCTCCTGATCACTTTAACTATAAAAAGTGAAAAATATCAGTTCAATATCCACATAATTATTCTCAATAGAGTTCACAACCTTTGAAAGGCAGTTTGCCAAGGTCCTGGAGGTGACGGCTAAATGCTGACTCCTGTCATGAAGTAGCAAAAATGGAAGGGAACTGACCTTGGGTAATTCCTGAAGGTGAAGGTAAGTGTGCTGTGCCTTTGTTGTTAATTTAATAAGAAGTTGGTTGTGGATATCCAGCTCATGTACAGAGAAAATTGTGTGTGAAAATTTTACTCAGTTCAAGTGCTTTCTCTCTTTAACAGCAGTCATTCCCGACTTTCTAAACAATGCCAAATTAACCCTTCAATCATTGGAACACTGAGAACATCTAGATTACATACTCCATGTTTGTGGCTATTGTCTATTCTTTTCATGGGTAAATTGAAATTTTACAGAGTGCGAAGATAATGAATAATCACAAAGGTGAACTAATACAGTTTGGCAAGCAACTTATTTAGAAAGATGAGTCCCTTTCTGAATACAACAATTAGCTATCCTAATTTCCATCCTAAATTCACCTAGCACCTACTTTATTTCTTGCACCAGTCTTCCTATCAGGCTGGAAGGGCTTTGGAAATTTTAAATCTTCATTGTGAATGGAACCATATGGCAGAAGATGTTGCTTGCCTCCCAATATAGCTACCATAAATTTCCCATAGTAACAGAAGTAGAACCTGTAATGCCAGGCACTATATCATCCTATCCAACTAGGTATTAGTCAGCTAGGAATGACCATGTGACTGAGCTCTGGTCTGTGAAATATATGCAGAAATGTTGGGAGAAACTTTTGGAAACCTTTCTTAAAAGGACAAGGCCTATCTTTATTTTTTGTCTTTATACCATCTACTGCCTAGAACATAAATGTAATAGCTGGAACTCTAGTATCCTGTTTTGCCCATGAGGACAAGGGCCACAACCTGAGGATACGGGAGTGATGATGGGAAAAAAGCCTAAGTCCCTGAAGACTTTGTGGAGTCACCACCATATCAGTCTTCTACTTCTTAACTTCATTCTCCCTTTATGTAAGAGTTAGATATACTTGTAGAGTTAGATATACTTTTTTTAGTTACATAGCCAAAACTATTCTTGACACAGAGCAAAATGGATTTTACTAAAGTTTTTTGTTTAGCATAGCATGTATTAGCTATTGTCTTTCCCTTCATGATTCTTTAGAAACGAATGTATTTTGCATTCAATAAATATTTGTTGGAACAAATAAATCTTAACTATCCAAGAACAGCTTGTACTACACCTACAGAACTGAAAAAATTGATTTCAACATTTGTTTGCTTCATGAAGAACCTTGCCAAGTCAATTAAAATTAGCTTGACTTTAATCTAATCAATTTTTCTACTTTTTTAAAGTACTCAAAACTGCATGTTGAAAGGGGCCATAATGTGTTAATTATAATTTATGTCATGGTTGTAAGAGCATATCTATGTGGACGATTGACTTCAAACAAAGAAAAAGATAAGAGATAGCCTATTTATCATGCCATAGTCCTATATGATAGCCACAAATAAAAATGTGGTTTTGTAAGTTGAATAGGCTATTACTCAGTTGGAATAATGTTTTGCATGTGCTTCAATAAGGTATAAGTGCTACTTATGGGAAAAGAGTTAGTTGGATAAAGCTAACTTTATAAATGTCTTTTTAAGTATAATTAAATGTATATTAATTAGTCATTTGAAGTTTCTCACTTGCTCCTGGCTCATAATTTTCAGTACATACATATGAGGCCTGACAATCAGATTTGTGAACCATTCTAGAAAAAGTGCTACATACCCCATTGCTGAATATCACTATGGCCCCTCAAAGCACTTCCTTTGGGAAGCTATGCACAAATACCAGTGCCTTGTTCATCCATCAAAGCAATTTTCAAAAATGGGCAGCAAAGCTGTTATTGTTATTTGTTAAAATCTGACAATTAAGTTCACAAACCCACAACTGTGTGCTTACATTGGCAGCACTGTATAAATAACTGTTTGAAACACTTTCCCTACTCACCTAATCTGGCCCCCAATGACCTTTTTCTTTACCAGAAGATCAAGGAAATATTGAAAAGAAGACATTCGATGACATTCAGGGCATCGAGGGTAACATGATGGCGGCTCTGATGGCCATTCCAGAAGGAGTTCTAAAATTGCTTTGGAGTAGGCCCTGACGCATAGCTGGGTGCAAAGCTTTCCAAAGGAAGTACTTTGAAGGTTACTATAACGATATTCAGCAATGAGATATGTAGCACGTTTTCTAGGATGAGTTCATGAACTAAATTGTCACACCACGTATAATCAAGATATCACCATTAAAAAATCCCTCTTCTCATTTCTCAATGGTCATCTACTTCACTGTTCTATTTTCTCCCTTTTTTCAGAGGTAAACAACATAAATGATTACTCCAAACCCACTCATATCCTCACTTTGATGAGACTTTCCTGGTTTAACTTTTCTTAACCAATCTATGGCATTTGTCACTGTTTTCAACATTATCCCAGAAACCCCTTGAACTCTCAACTTCCTTGAGGTCTTGCCTGGTTCTCTCAACTTAGTGTCTAACCCTTATTCTCATTCACTTGTGTCTCTTCTTCCTCCATGCCTGAAATATTGTTTTTCCTGGAGTTTTATCATGAGTTTCTTTGTCAATTTCACTGTCACATGTATATCAACGCTGCACTCACCACATATTTTCTGATGACTCATAATTGTACATTCTATTTCCTGAAACTTAGACTTGTATTTCTGTAATCTTTAACAAAATACAACCAATCTTAGACAGAACTCACCTACCACAAATGTCAAACTCTTGCCTGTTTCACCACCTCCAGGAGTATTTTCTCTTGGGGAATGACATCACCATCTCCCTTTCCTCTCTTTGCCTTGGAAAACTCATTCATCCTTTGAAATGAATAACAAATCTCTCCTCTTCTTGGAAATGTTTCTGACCTACTTAGAAGTTCTTTCTTCTGTGTCCCTATAACACCAAGGTGATACCTGAATTTAATATGTTCACCCTTTGGTGTCATTAATTTACTAACTTCACTGCTAATTTCTTTTGAGCAAGGCTGCTGGTTGTTTTTCTCTGTCTCTTTTAGTCCTACCACAATGAACCATACAAATGAGAAGCTCAAGAAATTCTTTTGAGTAAAAGAATGAATGTTTCCTTAACCTTTGCAAATAGAGCCATAATATAGATATATTATTTATGGATTTAATCATGAATTGCTGACACTGATTGAGAGCATAACACATGCCAGGCACTGTTTCTTACTGTTTTATATGTTTCATCTCATTTAATCATCATAACAATCTTATAATTAAAACAATCAAAACAATCTTATAATTATTATTATTATTATTACTATTTCTGCTTAACAAATTGGAAAACTGAATCAGGAAGAGTTTTAGAAAATTGCCTAGAATTTCATCATTAGCAAGCAGTAGAGTCAAAACTTAGACCCAACAGTCTGGCTTCCGCATGTATGCTCTTCAATAATTTGTGATAGCTGCTCTGTGATAGACAAAGAGCCGAACGTATCAAAACATATCAAAAGAGTACATTTATATACCTCCAAATACTTCCCCAAAATATTAGGGCTATAGGTGATAAAAATAATTATTTCTTGATATTTTTCCAAGAAATACATATAGTGATCTTTAGAAATTTAGAAATCCATGACACCAACTGAGTGAATATTAAATAAATATCTTTATTATTTGCTAAAATGTCTAGTAATTTTATTTGACAGCAGTTGAAACATGATGTTAGAAACATCTCTTCAGTCTCAGGCCTTGCCAACTCTATTTCATTGTTTAGCAACAGCATATTCCCCATTTACCTGTTTGTCACAACTTTGCTAATTATTGTTCTCACCATCATCCTGCTATTAGTCCCTCAGTTTCTACTTTTTCATTCCCTTGAAGTTGGTCTACAGGTGTAGACTTACTGCTTCCATAATTTTTTGCATTTTATATGCTTTTGAGTTTTTATGGAACCTCTCTAAAGGATAATCTGTATATCACCACATGCATGAATTTCATATTAAAGTATACAGCAAAAATTTATACTTTGCAAAAGCTGCTAAATCCTGTTTAGCATATCAGACTAGGGGACTCTGTATTATGAGGTATTTTGGTGTTCTTTTAAAATATCCTCAAGCTCTACTTTTGCTTCTAAAGCGAATAATTATAATAAAAAATCCTTACATACCCAGATACATCTAAAAGGAAATTCTTTTACCCTACTAGGCAGGAAAAATATTAACTTTTAAGTGGTTGGCATTCAAAAAATCAACACTGGAAAGATGCTTAGCAAAGTAATGCAAAAATTATTAGTTGCAGTATGAAAAGTTATCCTCTGATTGCTTTACCTCATAGTACTCACATTTGAAAGTAGAAAACACATAAACCATATCTGTAATTAGAATGCAAACTCACTCATTTATCAGTGCTTAGGAAAGACTGATGCCCTCAAACACACTTTTTTCCTGTGGGAAAAATGATAACACTTTTACTAACTCAGCAGTTCAAAAGCTGTGTAAAATAGAAAATTCTCAATTAAAAAAAAAAAAAAGAATGTCATTGTTTACAAGTGTATGGAACTCTAGATTTTTAAAATATTAAATTACATTTACTTGATAATCTGAAGCATTTTATTTGCTGATTATTTTAGTCTGTTATGTGCTTCTACAGCAGAATATCTGAGATGGGGCAATTTATAAACTATAGAAGTTTATTTGGCTCATGGTTCTGGAGGCTGGGATGTTCAAGAGTGTGGTGCTGGCATCTGATAAGGGCCTTCATGCTGTGCCATTCCATAGCAGAAGGTATATAGAGCAAGAGAGTATAAGAGCAAGAGAGCAAAAGGTAGCCAACAAAGTCACTTTTATAACAAGCCCATCTGGCAATAACTAACATACTCTGCTGGTAAGGACACTAACCTATTTACAATAGAAGAGCCCTCATGACTTAATCATCCCTTACTAGGCCCAATGTCCTAACACTGTTGCCTTGGGGATTAAGTTTTCAACACATGAATTTTGGAGAACACATTCAAGCCATAGCACTAATCAAGCAATACAATTTAGAGTTTGGGTTCAGTTCACACAGTGTGTAACATGGCCAACTTTAATAGAGAAAAATGACCCAAAAGATCACAAAATGCTTCCATCAAAAGAAACCTGTTGGGTGGGTCTTTGCAGGCCACTGTTAATTAGCAATGGGAAGGGAGAAATTAAACTTGGCTCTGTCACTCTTAGCAAAATGGTCATTTATCCTTCAGCTCAGAGAAAATATTTTTCTATTGAGAAAAAAATAAGTATTTTAATACAGTAAAAGAATCTCTTTTTATCTCTTCATTACCAACAAAGAATGTTTGTCTGCAACCTATATGAAAAATAATATCATATTGGGCTGTCCAGGAAAAATAAAACCAGTCTTTTCTAAAAATAAATTATAGTTTGAGTTAGGTAGCTTTATGCAATGGAAGTGCTGCTTGGGATAATGACATTTCTGGCTGGTTGCCTTGTTTGATGCTCCCAGGAGTGGTTTCCATTGAGAGTATTAAATAAAAGGATTGATGTAATATGCAACTCAAGTCAGTGGTGCCCCTTGTATAAGGATTAGTTGACTCTTTGATTTATTTTGGCATTTAATTTTACACCTCTTCTTGAAATCAACTCATAGCAGTGTGGTCAATCAACTTTCATCTATAAACTACTCA
The DNA here is from genome assembly GCF_000164805.1 of Carlito syrichta. Taxonomy (NCBI): domain Eukaryota; kingdom Metazoa; phylum Chordata; class Mammalia; order Primates; family Tarsiidae; genus Carlito; species Carlito syrichta. Next base: position 14,554 of record NW_007232908.1, read on the forward strand.
GTGTATTTCTGCTTTGTGATATTTTGTATTCTGATTAGTTTTATATCATCACAACCTTTAGTAAAAATTAAATGAATCAAAGCTTTAAATGCAGAGGGAGAGGGAATGGAAGGCTCACTGTAAAAGCAGAAGAAAGTGAAATTTCAATTTCTACCATCATCATCAATACATGTACTTATTAAGTTCACATGTGCACTTGTTATTTTCTGTCCTCATTATAATTTTACTTGAAGACATATGTATTTAAATTAAATTATTATTTTAAATCTAGCCCAATTTCTTTCCTTCTTTAAAAGCAGTAGATAGTGTGGTGGACTGCCACCTTACATGACAATTCACTGGCACTCTTTCACAAAATATGTCTGACATGAAGTTACAAATCTCATAGTCTCATCAACAGAGAAAACATGAAACATTAAACTTGGCATATTTTCTATTGCCAAATATTCCTATCTTTATAATTAAAGACAAACACACTTTTCTGCATTTAGTTGTTGTTTCTTGAAAGTGGACTGATAAGGCAGAACACTTCTGGATATATATGGTTTGAACTGATCCATTGTTTTCTGTTTCAATTGTTGTAAAACAAAATTGTCCTTCATCATGTGTCCAGTATCATAGAGTACTCAATAATAGGACAATAATTAAATCCCTAATTAACTTGCAAACTTTGTTGGAAAACAAAGATCCAGTCCTCAATCCATCTTACAATAAGTGCTAAAATGGGTAGGGTGGAGGAAGGAAGGATTGGCAAGGGAGAAGACCAAAAGTGCTATAGTAATTCAGCGGAAGGAGATGGAGTTTAAACTGGACCTTGAAGGTTAGGTAGAGTTTGCAAGAGATGACAGGAACACCAAACAATCTTCCAGTCCGGAGCAAAGGTAAATAAACTGAACCCATGGGTGGGTTGGTGTCACTGCACAGGCAGGTGATGGTACAGGGAGTGGTGGTAGTCTAGACTGTAAAAAGAAAAAAGAAAAATCTTGTGACTTCTGAGTATGTCCAGTGTTGAGTGTTAACTTCATAGTTGTCAATTTATCAACACAGGACAAGGGCAAACATCTGAGAGTTGCAGGCATTATGGTGGGTAATATGAAATAGAATTATGATGCTCCTTCTAATTCTTTAGATTTAGCCCTTTTCCATAACTGGAGTCTGTATAGCATTATTATGGAAAAAGTATCTATACTTCCATTGGAACTGAGGGAGGTTTAGTTTGGACTGGTCATTATACACGTCCAGACTTGCAAGGAAGAGATAGTTGTCCTTCAGCTTGGCTCTGTATATAGCCTGTTTCAATAGAATAAAGATTTTATAAGTCATTATTATTTATTTATAGATTATGACTGCTTTAATTAAACCCATGTGTAAGACTATACAGTCTGTACACCCATGATAATACTTTGTAAGACCACCTCTACCTACATATAGGTGTCCAACATGAAAAAGATGGTTACCTAAAATATCAAGCAGGGACTGGCCTACCCTGCCAGAGAGTATAGATAAGAAATAGTGCCAAAGTTGATAAATTTTCAGAAATGTAGACAATTATTGCATCAAGCTGGAGGCACCAGGCATACACATGTTTGGGAAAGGAAGCATTGACATGGGTCGCCAAGAGCTGGTTGTGTGTCCAATTCCTACCAAGTAGATGGGAAAGATCATTTTTATCTATTTTCAAACATTTACATTTTCATCTCATTTCTGGCATTCTTCTGCCATAGTGTTATTTCTATTGCCCCAGTACAATAGAAAATAAAGCTACAGATACCCTGGAGAGTCAGACAGAACTATATTCTAGCTGCTACATGCCAGCGGTGTGAGTGTAATGCCTCTGACTCTCAATTTTAGCTCCTTTAAAAAAATACTTTATTTTATGTTAAAGATGTGGGGTACAAGTCAGGATTAGGTACATATGTAAACTATGTGCAGGTGAAGTTTGGGCCTCCAACTGGTCCTTACTTCCCCTGGTTTAGGATCAGGTGCCCTTTTTGTTGCTACATGCTCTCCTTTCCTCCCTCCCCAGGCAGTGTCACACGACTGCTGATCCCCTCCCTTGTACTCTTGTGAATAATGTTCAGGTTCCGCTTATGAGTGTGATCACAGTTTTTATTTCTACAAAATAAGAATGATAGACTTTTTGTGATGAGAATTAATTGCAGTAACACATATAAAATAGCTGGTCTAGAGTTAGACCTGCAGCAATCACATACTAGAAGCTACTGTGTGACTTCTTGACTTCTTTCCTTCTTCCTCTACCTGATTTCTCCTTCTTTTCATCCTACCTTTTTTTGCCCCCTTTCTCTCATTTTTCATTATCTATTTTAAAATATATTTTTCATCACATCTCATTTACACTAAGAATAAAGTGCCTTGAAGAGGGAGAATGACCCTTGCCCTCATCTGCCTGCCATCTAACAAGAGAGACAAACATTAATCAAAGGAGTATATAAATGGATGTTAAAACATTACACCTGTTAGGTATAAAGTAGAAGTAATACTGCATGTTCTCACTTATAAGTGGGAGCTAAGCTAAGGATCTGCAAAGGCATTTAGGTACAATTGAAATTGGAGTCTGAGGGGGGGAGGATGGCGAGGGATGAAAAACTGCCCATCAAGTTCAATGTGCACTAGTGAGGGTGATGGGTACACTTAAAGTACAGACTTTTTTACCACTGTATAATACATTCATGTCACCAAAAACTAATTGTACCCCTAAAGCCATTGAAATAAACTTGTAAAAAGTATATGCTACTTGGATGGTGAATAATAGGATTATTAATATGTTTTTTTCTTTTTCCCTTTCAGTAAGAACAAACAGAAAAATAAATGATTCTAGAGAAGAACTTAGGGAATGTAAATATTTATGTGTTGGTGGAGTGGGGTTGAATATGTTGAATGTTGGTATTCTTGTACTTTGCGAATCCCGAAATCAGGAAATTGACTAAGAAACATCACAACCTAAAATATTTCTGCTCTATGCTTCTATTTTATGCTTTCTTTTGTCCAATTTTATTTGTGAGTAGTTGTTTTAGTAGGCTTTGATAGTTTTACTCTTCTTTTGATTAAATGAAGACAGATTCCTTTGTTCCTTTGGGGAAAAAAGTGTACTTTGGAGTTCAAAACAGTATGTTGCCCAGAAACTCTAAGTTCAATCACATTGCAACCACTCAATAGAAAATAAAGCTGCTTCTCTCTTAGGAGTTCTGTCTTAATGAATAGAACTGAGGCAGCTTCCCAGTATGGAATGGGCCTCGGGGGCTGAATCCTCTCCCAAGCCCTGTGGCTTAGAGAGAATATAGAACTGAGTCCCCCTCGAAGTAAGAGCTCTTGCTACAAAATGACAGAAGTCAGCAGCCCCAAACAGCAGGATACTTTCTTATTGGATAATAATTATTTTCTTGTTAATTCTAGAAGGGATGAGTTCTTTGCAGGGGGTTTTGGAATCTAGGATAAGTTCAACTTTGTATTAAAGGACTCTGCCTAGAAAACCTCTTTTTCTTATTCACTGAGTGTGTCAAGTCTGGGGAATTTGGATCCTGTCTGCATCACATGAACAAAATCTAGTGTAACTTTCTCTCATAACAGTGTGACTATTTTATTGACAAACTCGAAGGAGAAAGATAAAAGGTAGCTACCAAAAAATCTGTATTAGAGAATTTTGATTTAATTGATCCACAAACACCATAGAGTCAAGCACCATCATTTTGGAAGTTACCCTTGGTACAGATTATTCGGCCATGATGATCTTAGTTGCACTAGGAGATGGCCTTCATGTAATATATGACACATACATGTGACATCTCTTCCCACTGCTCATCAACAAACAGACCAATGAAAAACTTCTTTTGACTTCACTTCCTTCTCCAGATATTTCCTCATTTGTCTCCTTCCTTTTACAGAAACATTCCTTGAAAGAATTGTTATGTCTTTCATTCTCTCTACTGCATTCCAGGAGAACTGAATTCCCATCACCTCACCAAAACTGCTTTTTTGAAGTTCTTCTAAGTTTCCAAATATGTACATCTGAATGTCAATTCATAGTGTCTAACTTTCTTGACCCATTCATAGCATTTAGCACAGCTAATCATGAGTTCTTCCTGGAAACATTTTTTTTTCTGTACTGGGCTTTAGGGTGTTGCATTCTCCTTATTTTCTTCCTGTCTAACTGGCCTCAACTTCTCAGTCTCCTCATGGCCTCAACTCCCTTACCCTGGAGTGATCCAACATTAATACCACTCTTTTGTGATGCTCACACTCCCTCCCTTGGTGATCATATGCAGTCACTGGCTTTATAACATTTATACTTGGATGGTACCCAAATGTGTACCTCCAGATTAGATCTCTTCCATGGATTCTAGACTCACACAGCCAACTGAATATGTGTCGTCTCCATTTGACATGTAGTAGGCATGTCAACATTAATGTGTCCAAAACTCCACTAACCCTCCTCTTCAATTCTGTTCCTCTATGTCTTCCCCAGATTAGTTAAAGGTAGCCCCTTCATTTACTTGGCACAGGCCAAAAATCTTAGTGTTATCCTAGAATTCTTTCTCTTATATTCACTGTCTAATCTGTCTGAAAACCATGCAGTCCCAACATTTGAAACATACTTGCAGTCCAATATGTTCTCTGCATTTCCTCTGCTAAGACTCTGGTTTAAGTCACCATCTTCTCTCTCCTGGGTTATTGTAATAACCTCCTGAGTGCTCTCCTTGCTTCTGCCTTGTTCCCCACAGTCTAATTTAGCCTAGTAGCCAGAGAGATCCTTTAAAACAGATGTTAGTGATATCTTATATCTGTTACTTCTCTGCTTTGCACCTTCCATTGGTTTCTGGACGTATTGTGTGCAAAACCAAAATCACTGGAATGGTCTACAAGGTCACACACTTTCTGATTGCCAGTTAACTCTCTGTCCCCTTCTGAACTAGCACCATTCTTTGCTATTCTTCTTGGATTCCAGACAATCTCCTGCCTTAGGTCCTTTGCGTTTGCCTGGACTTCTTTCTCCCTGCATATCCAAGGCTCACCCCTCACTACCTTCAGGTATTTACTTAAATGTCATCCTGGTGTCATTTTCTTCAGACCACACTTCTTAGAATTTCAATATCTGCCAGGCTTGGTGGCTCAGCCTGTAATCCCGCGCTTTGGGAGGCTGAGGTGAGTGGATTGCCGGAGCCCGCGGGTTCGAGACCCGCCTGGGCGACTTGGCGAGACTTCATCTCTACAATAAATCAAAAAAATTAGCCGGCTGTGGTAGCGTGCGCCTGTAGTTCCAGCTACTTGGAAGGCTGAGGTGGAAGGATCGCCAGAGCCCAGCAGGTCAAAGCTGCGGTGGCTGGGAGCGGCCACTGCACTCCAGTCTGAGTGACAGAGAGAGACTCCAAATCAAAAAAAAAAAAAAAAGAATTTCAATATCCATACTGCTCTCTACCACTTTTTATTCTTATTCTTGTCTTCTTTTTCTCTGTAGCATACACCATCCCCTAACATAATATGTACTTCACTGTTTTTAGCTTGCATGTATCTGTCGTCCTCTCACCTTCCATCTCTCCCTAACATGTAAGATCCATGAGGGCAAAGATTTTTGTCTCTTTTATTCACTGCTGTATTCTCATGGATTAGAACAGTGCTTGGCATGTAAAGGTGGTCAATAAATATTTTTCAATTGAATAAATGTGGTTATGTATTTGTAACTCTAAAATGCATCCTCATTTTGCTTGATGTGTTTCTATTTTACTTCCTACTCCCATTTCCTCCTGCAATGTCCTAGTGTCCAGCCCCTAATCAGGTGGGTGGGAAGGCAAAGATGAAGGTATCAGTGATGCAAACAGGTTCATGTTGCTGGATGGTGTTATATCCTTGGTGCCTCTGCTAACTCACCTCATTATGTCTGTGTAAGTACATGGTTCTCCCCTCTTCTCTGACATCACTCAATCAGTGAAACTTGGAAATAATTAAATACTGAGTGTCAGAACCTCTCTGGGAGTTATTTATGAATTTCCTTCCTTTCTAAGATGTATTACATGAAAGGTGATTATTACCTTTTATTTAAAAAATAGTAAAGCAAATTTAAAAGCCATTCTAAAGAAAGTATTTTTTTTTCTGTATGCCTTACCCTTGCATCATATATTAGTTCCTTATGGACAAGTAACAGGGCACATAATTGTTTCTTAAATGCTTGTCGCTGAAAATAAACACTCTTTTCATTTTTTATGAAAATATGCTCATTGAAAAAAGAAACATTTTCTAATGCCAGAATCACATGGAAAGGTGTGTTGTGACTTATAAGGTGCCAAGAAAAAAGGGTCCAGCCAGACCAGAACTTCTACACATGCCTCTCCAGATGGCAAAGGGGTTTAAGTGATAGGCCTTAGTAAATGCCCTTGCCAACAGATACATGAAAAAATGCTCAGCCTCACTAGTCATCAAAGAAATGCAAATTAAAACCACACTGAGATACTACTTAACTCCAGTCAGGATGACCATCAATAACTCAAAAAACGACATATGCTGGAGAGAATGCAGTGTAAAGGGAATACTTCTCCACTGCTGGTGGGAGTGTAAATTAGTACAGTCTCTGTGGAAAACACAGTGGCGATTCCTAAAAGATCTGAAAATCGACCTCCCATACAATCCCACAATCCCCCTACTGGAAATATATCCAGAGGAACTCAAATCACTCTATGAAAAAGATACCTGCACATGTATGTTTATTGCAGCATTATTTACAATAGCAAAAACATGGAGAAAACCGTGCTGCACACTAAAAGAGGACTGGATGAAAAAATGTGGTATATATACATAATGGAACATTATGCAGCCATAAAGGAAGACAAAGTTATGAACGTAACACAACTTGGATGGACTTAGAGGCTATAATACTGAGTAATCTATCACAGAAACAAAGAAATGAGTATTATATGTTCTCACTCATAAGTGGACCTTGAACAACTATCATAATACTATAAGAAAAAGATTGGCAGTAGTGAAAAACTGCCAGGGGGAGGAGGATGAACACCTCATCAACAAGGTTACCTGCATAATGAACATTTACATACCTAACCTTGAATTGTACTCCACATACATAAAATTAAAAATTAAAAAAGAAAGAAATTCACACAAAATAAAAATATATATTTTATTTCATTTTAGAGTTGTAGGGTACAAATGAGCATTAAAAACAAAGCCATCAAAAACAAACCTTGGTGAGAAGAAGCCATATTTAGCAAATGGTGCTGTGAAAACTGACTAGCCAAATGCAGAAGAATGAAACTGGACCCGTATCTATCACCATATATAAAAATTAACTCAAAATAAATCAAGGACTTAAATGAAAAACCTCAAACTACAAGAATCTTAGAAAAAAACGAAGGGAACACCATCCTGGACGTCAGAGTAGGCATTGAATTTATGGTCAAGTCCTCAAAAGCAAAGGCAGCAAATGCTAAGATTAACAAGTGGGACCTTATTAAACTGGAAAGTTTTTGCACAGCAAAAAAAATCATCAAGTTAGTAAAGAGCCAATCTATGGAATAAGAAAACAAAATATTTGCAAGCCATGCATCTGCTAAAGGCCTAACATTCAGAATCTACAAGGAACCCAAACAAATTGATGGGGGAGAGGGCAACCCCATTTAAAAGTGGGCAAAGGGCATGCATGAACAGACCCTTCTCAAAGGAAGACATATAAACCGCCAACAAACATACGAAAAGTTACTCATACTCACTAATCCTAAGTTCTTCCACTCTCCAACACTGGATCAGAGGATCTAGAAGCTTGTTGTTTAGCTGAAAGATACTCTGAGAAATTACTTAATGGAGACTATTCACCCCCCAAAAAAAGTTGTTTAGGCTCCTACCTTCATTTTATTTGCCTTGTCAGTAGGTAGCATGAGCTGTCTTTAAAAGGAGAAAAAAATGGGGTTGCAAAAAAACTCAACTTAAGCATATTCCGTGTTACAAAGAAACACATTATTGCAATGTGCAAGTACATTATTTAAGTACTTTTAGAGAGAAGGAAAGTGATGATTTATGTCTAACTCATTATATAAATCATAATTAATAACCCAGAATATTGATCCAAAAATAAAATGAAGGGCAAACTGCATTATAAATTTTATGACTAGAGGTTTGTCATATATATTTCAAGTAAATATTAGGTCTAAATTATGTAGATGGTGACTTCAGACTCAAAGTCTTCATAAACAAAAATAAAGCAATTTATGAAATCAGATTATTGAGGTGGAAGCATTTTGCTTTAAAGACAAAATTAAACATCTATTTCAATGTATGTATCTAAGGCATACACATTTTTTAAAAGAAAACAAAATTTTATTGTAGCATCATTCTCTGTGATTCAAAACTGATGACAAACAAAAATAAAATAATATCACTGTTTCCTAGTATTCTATATTGTGCTTGTGGAACATTTTTATTTTGAGTCCTGTATTGCATTTTTCTTGCCCCAAAAGTAAAAATACAACGTGACATTGGACATGAATAAGTGAATTAGGCCCACTACCGAGCATTTTTCTGCTTATAGTCCCATTTCTCATAAGACTGTAATATGGTGACACTCTGTGTATATCACAATCATGCTAAGGTTCTCTAAAGTACTGGAAAAGGACAAAGCAGAGGAAGCACCAATTAGAAGAGAGAATTGAGTATATGGAGTCTGTGTTTTGAACCTACCAGAGTTGCACTATCTGCAGTTTTTTTCCATTGCACATTTATTTTTAAAAGCTCAATTTATCAATATATTTTTATTTCAAAACACTTTCTTTTTTTGATTAAATATTTTTATTTTATTTACTTTATTTTAAAGATGCAGGATACAATTCAGGATTAGGTATACAAGTGTTCATCATACAGGTAAAGTTTGGGCCTCTCTTTGGTCCCTACTTTGCCTGGTTTGAGATCAGGTACCTGTAATTTTTCTTTTTTTCATTTTCAGGGTCTGCTTTTTGGCATACCTAATGTAAGACTTCTTTTCCTCCTGCTCAGTTATACAAAAAGCAATCTTTTTTGACACTCTTGACACCAGGAAATACAGACAAAAGTACATTTTCAGAGTGGTACAAATCTCTGTATTTTTGTAGTAATACCAGGCTTAAGTCTTTACAATTTTTTTTCCTTATAGGATTATGTTATGGAATCCAGACGGAAGAATCTTGAAACAAAAATTGAGGATGATAGATATTGTAAGGATTTTTTCCTCCATTCCCTCCAAGACTGTGGTGATCAAAACTAACAGTCAGAAGGAGCTTCATTTGCTCTTCAGAATCTTTAAAGAGATCTGAACAATGAATTACTCTTTGTGCAATGTAGGGTCTCCAGGGCTGGGGAAGATCCCCTGCATAGAGCTGAGTGACAAATTTCAGATCACCAGTAAATTCGGCTCCCCTTATGTTTTTATACAGCTTGAAAATTAAGAATTAGCCGGGCTCAGTGGCTCAGCCTGTAATCCCGCGCCTTTGGGAGGGTGAGGTGAGTGGATTGCCTGAGCCCGCAGGTTTGAGACCCGCCTGGGCAGCGAGACCTCATCTCTACAATAGATCCAAAAAAAAAAAAAAAATCAGCTGGGCGTGCATGCCTGTAATTCTGGCTACTTGGAAGGCTGAGGCAGAAGGATCGCGGGAGCTCAGCAGGTCGAGGCTGTGGTGGCCGGGAGCGGCCACTGCACTCCAGTCTGGGCGACAGAGTGAGACTCCAACTCAAAAAAAAAAAAAAAAAAAAAGAAAGTTAAGAATTGTTCTTAATTTTTTAAATGACTGATAGGAAAATGACAGGAAATTCGAATTTCAGTGTCTATAAATACAATTTTATTGCACTTAGACATATTTGTGTGTTTTCTGATTGCTTATATGCTACAGTATCATAGCTGAGTAGTTTTGACAGAAACAGTATGGTCTGCACAGGTGATAATATTTACTATCTGGTGCTTTACAGGAAAAGTTTGTGGATCTCTGGTATAGAGCATCATTTACATAATTCTTTACTAAAATTGGCATGCAAGTCATTTGCAATTTTTTACATTAGATATAAACTTGGGATAAATACATCTGTACATAGGATAGTTTTAGTTTTTTAGCTCTAGCTTTTAAGAAATCTACACTCACCCATGTGTTTAACTGCAACTGAGACTCAGGGATGTATCCACTAGGTTACAGTGGGCATTTTAGTCTCACAATCCAAAGTAGACACTGAAAGCTTTCCATACTGAATATTTGCTTGTCTACCCTTAATTTACTACCTAAGAACAATTAAATGGCTGAACTTCAATAACAAAAGAGATACTTTTGAAAGAAGGGTCTGTTCTAAAAGCTAAACCTCAATCTTTATTTTACTAACTGTAAGGATTATTTTTTTATGTGACCACCTTCTTCTTCTTCTTCTTCTTTTTTTTTTTTTTTTTTTATTCAGAGTCTCACTCTGCTGCCCAGGCTGGATTGCAAAGGTATAATCATGGTTCATCGCAGCCTCAACCTCCTGGGTTCTGGCAATCCTTCCGCCCCAGCCTCCTGAGACTACAGGTGTGTGTCACCATGCCCGGCTAATTTTTTTGATTTTTTGTAGAGACAAGATTTCACTATGTTGTCTAAGTTGGCCTTGAACTCCAGAGTTCAAGCAATCCTTCCACCTTGGTCTCCCCAAAGTGCTGGGATCACAGGTGTTAGTCATTGCGCCTGGCCTGTGTGACCTTAACTTTGATTAGAATGTTGCTTATTATGGTTTGTCATTTAAAAAAATATTTATTTTTAATCACCAGTTAAAAATGATATATATTTATGTACAATATGATGTTTTAAAATGGCTGAATCAAACTAATTTGCTTACGTATTAACTCAGATGTTTGTCATTTAATTTTTCTTATTATAAGAACAATTAATATGAGATTTATTGCTTAACAATATTTTAAGGGTACAATACAGTAACTGTTAACTTAAGCACTATGCTGTGTAGCAGATCTCTAGAATTTATGAGTGTACCATATTTGAAAAGTATACAGGTTGAACAACAACTTCTCACATTTTCCCCCCTGTAACCCCTAGCAACAACTGTTCTACCTTCTGCTTCTAGTCAAACTCTTAGAGTTAAGGGGAGAAGGAAGTATAAACATGCAGTATTTGTCCTTCTGTGACTGGTTTATTCTACTTAATGCCCTTCAGGTTCATCCATGTTGTACCATATGGTAGGATTTCTATCTTTTTAAAGGCTGAATACTATTTTATTTTATGTTTGTAGGAATGCAATATGGTGCAGCAACTAAGGAAAACATTATGGCGATTCCTCAAAAAATTAAAAACAGAACTCTATTATGATCCAGTAATCCCACTTCTGGGTATACATTCAAAAGTATTGAAATAGGGGTCTCTAACAGTTATCACTCCCATGTTCACAGCAGTATTATTCACAATAGCCAACGTATGGAAATATTTTTCCATTTACCATTTAATCTTAATTTAGAATCCAGATATTCTTATGTGGTTCTCCAGAAACACAAACTTATTTGATGTAAAGATTCTCCAGGCTAAATCCCTCAGGTCCTAATGCCTGTCTTTGCCAGAAAGAGACTTTCATAACTGCATTCTGTTTAGTGTATGTGTGTGGGGGGAGTAGAATAATCTTTTCAATAGAATATGCTCTGTGAGATCTAGAAATTCTTGTTTCTCTTTCCTCCAAGGGAATCAGAGTAAAGGCATAAACAGCTTTCAAAGGACAACTCCCGGCCACCAGAGGGATAGGTGTAAAGAGGTTCTCTTCCCATCAGAACAGTATTGCTTTTTACTTATTTTTATTAGGAGATAATTCCATAATAATTTGCCTTGGTCTGAATATTTGTCAGAAAAGAATTTTTTTTTTAGAGAATCTTCTCCCTTATGTAGAACAAAACACATTTTATTAGGACTCAACAAAGCTGTGAAGAAGAAATTTAACTGCTTCTGTGATAGGACAGCAGATACGGAGTTGACACAGCTATACTAAAGAAAATCAGATTCCACGGTGACAAATAACTTATAGAGCAGGTGTTGAATACACCTAAATTTGAATATTTCTTCCTTCAGTTGTATAATCAGACACTTTATCTCAGAGTACCAAATTCTTCCAGTTGTCATTGTGGCATCTGATATCATCATACCAATCTCTGTGCCACAGTGTTCTGCTTCCATTGTCAGATGGATGCCCCCTCTCCACGGAAACTCATGAGAAGGAAATATTTGTGAGAACTTATACAGACTCATGCACTGGTGTATATATGAGCCATGGCATTCTAATGACCTTGAGGAGTTCTCAGAGCCTACATGATCTCGCTGCTAAGGTAACTGTCCAATTACTTAACAACCAAATCTGTGAGAGTGATAGTCCCAGTGGTGGAGGGTGGGAATCTCATTTCTCCCCCTAATGTTGGTTTAGGGATGCAGTCTCTAACCTTATCGGCACTTGTCTATGCTGCTACTTCTGGACGTTGCTGTAAACTGCTTCTGAGCCTTAAGCTTTATCTTAAGGTTTAACAGATACTACTCAAAGTAACTATCCAAAGATACTTAAGGTCTATCCAGAGTATGTGTGGCTGCAAGTTGCTTATATTGCAAAATCCTGTGACTTCTTAAAATGGAAACTGGTAGAAATAGGATGGATATATTAACCAATTTGCTACAGTTATCACAAAGAAGTAAATTTATATATCCTGTTATAATATTCTAGGAGTACATCCTGTACGTTTTTTTTTTCTTTTTATTCATCTTGGCCTCCTCGAAACTAATTTCTGTTTACATGTAGTAGATTAAGCCATGAGACCTAAGGCACTGAAATACAATGTGCTAACTTGAACTTCATAAAATGCATTTCAGCAAACATGAACTTGCTGTTTTTGAAGGCCCCAGGAATAAGGCTGCTTTACACTAGCACGTACTCAGAATTCAATCCTTTGTACAGAATTAGGCCTGTTATGATAGAGGCTTTCCATGTAATCAGTAGTATCCCTTTTGGTTTCAGGTGATGATGAAGTACACCATTTTCATATTACAACTATTTTACTAAATGAAGGCTCTATTTGGAGATGGTCCCTATTTTTCCAGTGGCTCAAGAAGCCAGAAAATCATTAAAAGCAAAAGAGAAGAAAAGAGAAAGGACAAGGCTGTTTCACACAAGCTGCTATGGAACCATCTGTGTTTACTGTGCCGTTCCTACCATGACTTCCCTTGCATTTAAGCTCCAAAAATTCAAGCCTGTTAAATCTCTAAGAGGCTATTTCCACCTCTAAAGTATTTTCTTCTTAAAGAAAAGTTGAAAGTGTGTAAATTTTGATCATTCAGACTTTGTAGGTGAGTCTCATCCTCTGTTTTTCTAGTTTCTATCTTATGACTTACATTTGTCATAATTATGCTCATCTGATCTGGTCATTGATAGTGGTGCTATCCTCAAATTTCTGGGCTTCTTAATCATGTTTTCTTTTTAAGCAGAGAATGTCCTAATTATGTTTAGATATTCAAACTGTACGTACTTGAAATGCCTGTTATAGCATTATTTAAATGCTTTAAATATTCCTTTTGCTAAGAATCTTAGAAAACAGAACTTTTCATACGTGTTTTGGGTGTCTGTTTCTTGCATTTAGGTACAAATGCTACCAGCATCTTTCCAATTAGTTCTCTTACTGTGATTTCCTTTCAGAGAATAAAGCTCTTCTGAGTTCCCCTGACATCTTTCAACAACACACTACAGGGTCTCCAGGAAACTTATCATTATTGTGTACTCTCACTGACTTGTTTAAGAAATGTCAACTAGTAAGTCCGCATTAAACTGGAATACCATCTCCGACTCCATGTGCAATGTCACCATTAGAGAAAGCAACCCAAAAGTCAAAGAATGTCTTTATTTATTCATCAAACATGCACAAAATGACAGGGGCAATGTTTGGTGCTTGATAAAAAGACTGCCCAGATCTCCAGAGGAAGGGGGTCATTTCCTCAGTTAACCTCTTGGTTTTCAGGATTGGTCAAAAGCCAGAATTTGATTGAATTTTTCAGATGAAAGTTTACTAATATTCAGTTTTGGTGACAGATACTGGCATTTTCTTTTTCCATAATCACATCCCTTCTTTCCTAAAGAAGTTCAATTTTGCTCAGGTATTTTTTCTCTGAAAAAAAAAAAATGGCATTCAACTGGTATTTCATGAAGTAAACCAATATATTATGTAAGTCCGCCATACCAACACCAGTTGTCTTTGGCAATGATTGGCTTAGAGATGAACAAGTGAAGTAGTCTTAGTCAACAGGATAGTTAGGGGAGTCTGATAGACGTCCGTGGCAACAATTACTGATCTGCTGAAACCATGAGGAAACTGCCTAATACCAAGTTCTCGTTAGGGGAGATAAAACATGATTATCTCTTAAAGTACTTTTAACTGGGTATTGTGTTCCAATATAGCTAAGGAATCTTAACTGATGTATTATGCAAACAAGCTACCCATTCAAATAACGTTGTGTTATCCCTTCATTTCTGAAGTCTTTCTTTCAGTTTTTGCTATATAATGTTGCCATAAAGGAAGAATGCAGTGTCTTTCAATGATCATTAAAATGGTTTGTCAGCAGGACCAGATTATATAATAATTAGTGGAATGGACTGGTAACTTTTGGTTCCATGGAGTCTCTGTACTTTGTGTGTGTGTGTGTGTGTGTGTGTGTTTTATGGAAAGAACAGCACAGTCAACTGCAACACATTTTACATTCTTTTTCATTTCCCAGTCCTGCCATTTAATTTACTATGTATTCTGTCAATTAGGCAGCAATGTGACCATTACTGAAAATGTATTTGAAAGACTGCTGATTTTTAAATTTTAAATGTCTTGGTAATATAACTTATTGTGTATTAATACTCTCATATTTGTTAATATTGCCTTTTATTCTTCCACACATCTCTGATAGAGATAATTAATGTAATAAAAACAAGCCTCACTTAGATAAAACATATAGAAATCTTGTGAAATTATATTTACGTTCCTTAACTTGGAAAAAGGAAAATGAGGGCAGCTTACTATATTGGAAAAGGAATAGGTTCAAGTTATGATAACTTATGTTCTATCAGAATTTGAGATTATGTTTTTGAAAATGAGATAACAAACTACAATGAAAGCCAATTCATATTCATTATATCATAGAATTTTATCATTTGCTTTTAAACAGTCTCTTTTTAATTATACTATTAGCTGCTTAAAGTTTAACTGTGTCTTTTTGGGAATTTCACTTAATTATCTTTAAGTTAGTATTAGTTACTTAGTTAGCCTAATTATGTTAATAAATGAAATTTAAAAAACAGCCACTTCATATGGACATTAAGCAAAGGTTATTTACTTGTGTGCTATTAAAAATAATCCTCAATTTCTGATATAAAACCTCATCCACATATTCCACCTGTTTTTTCTCAGTATTTATGCTGATAAACAGGTTTTTGACATTCTGCAATGAAAATGTGAACAGTTATGATTAAATGATGGAGAGAAATTATGAAATCCAAAACTCATTTATATACTAAAACTATAATGCTTACTCCTTCATTTTGTGGAGGTGAACATAGAATGTATTTATTTGTTACAGATGTATTTTAACTATTTCCAACAGAAATGTCACCAGATGTTATCACAGGTGAAGAACTGTGCTTACAGAGGACATGTGTTTAGTTGGAGTATGTTTATCCAGCTTCTTCTCTTCATCTTGCCCATTTCTCTGACTATCAAAATCTTTTCCACTGTCGGTAATATAATCTGGAAGCACTGCAACTGGAAGGGATTTCAAAATCCATCTATGCCACCCCCCTACACCTGCCATACCACTATCTAGTGAGGAGAGTGAGACAATGGGGAATCCAGAACTCCTTGGTTATTTGGTAAAAGCAGAGGTCCTAGAACGCCTGATTTCAGTCTAGTACTTTGAAATGAATTTTCCTGTGCAGTGCCAACTCTTCAGGGGCCAGCAGTCCATCCAAATGTCAGTTTGAAATAAATCTTCTTTGGAGAAGAACTGCTTGTTTATGTAGCTTGCGATGCACTACACATGAATACGTTGTTCAAAAGATGAAAATTACCTCAGTTCTTTGATGTGAACTATGGGATTTCACCTTAAAGCAGTAATTTCCAGCATAGCCTTATTGATAGTTCAACACCCAAACTAACACATAAGAACAACACTCAGGGGTCTCAAGACCACAGGAGACCTGTTCCTCCTGATCTAGTATATGGGTATTATTTAAATCTATCTGGATGCTTTAAATCTAACTTATCTAAAATTATACTTCAGGTCCAGTGTTTAGGTATTAGGCAAATATATCTGGATGCCTTAAACCAGATATATTTGTGTCTATAATGAAAATTATCACTATATAACCTTATTTCTTCATTTCTTTATTCAGCAAATATTTGAGTGCTACTTAGTGTCTGGCAGTACTCTAAGGTGAAGAAATTTTCATAGTAGAGGATATAACAAATTCCTTTCTCCCAAGAAGCTTATGTATCATTGGATTAGACTGAAAATAAGTTAATATGAATATAATGAAAGACAGCAATAAGAACTTTGCAAATAAAGCAGAGTAAGTGGGCTGGGACAACAATATGGACTAAGTGGCTAGAGAAGGCTTCTCTGAAATGACTTTGGTCCAAGATCCCACTTATGTGGCATTTAGCATGTCTTATTTTCCCTAATAGTTTGTCTTATTCATTCACTAAGTGTTACGCGCTCTCTATTGTGAGGCATGCTGTATGGTTTTATTTATACAGGGATTAAACAATTGTTGCCCTCATAGGTTTCATAGTCTCGTATCAGCAATTTCACATGTGTATGAAGTAATAATTAAAATAAGGCAGGTAGTTGTAAATGCAGAAAAGAACTATTGATAAAGGGGGCCAGAGAGTAAGAAGAGAGAAAATTGAAGAGAATGCCCTTTTGTATGAATCGTGTCTTCCCATCCAGGCATTAAGGAGGCAGGAATCATGTAGTTTTCCTCTTTGCATCCCAACTTCTAGCACAATGCCTTTGCTGTTTGTGTCTTGTTTGGGCTATGAACTTTTGTAGTAGATGATGACTACTGTTTTTACTAAAAGTTAGTGACTGTTCTTCTTTAAATTGTCCTATAGGAGACAAATATTCTCATGCAAATCAATCATGTCTGAAGCCAAATGCAGCTTTCCCTTTTAATTCTCTTATCTATGTCTACCCAAGTCTAAACCTTCCCTGACTTCTTCCTTTACCTTATTCTATCAGTAACCACACGATGAAAAAGTGACTCTTTGTGTCTTCCTGTCAATCTATGCAGGTATTAGGGACACAGAGTAACCTATGGTTAAGTGAGCAAGTGAATAAATTAAATAAGCCCTTTCTGGGTACTAAATTTAATGTTATTTAATTTAGTTATGAAATGGACTTTTTATGACTAAAGAGAACAGAGAAATGGAGAGAATTTCAAGCTTACAAAGAAGCTTTTAAAAAGAATAAGCAACTTGTACTCTATGGTTATTTTTATTGAAGTCTATAGAGCCTCTGCTTCTAATGTTTGGGTAGGAAGCCATTTTTTAAAAAACAGGTAAAAAAATGTTAAAACCTAAAATAAGTATGTGCATAAAATATAGTCTATGCACTTAAATACATGCAAGATTGTCTTCTTTTGTGATCCATTTCAAATCCCAAGGGTCTCATTTTAAAAGGAATAATTTCAGTGTCTCTTTCAGTCAAAAGATTAAACCATTTTAATTTTCTGAGGGAAGAAGCCCCCAAAGCCACATAGAAGTTTTTAATTCTGCCCTAATATAAGCTGAATTCTCCAAAATGCCTGCCTCTGAGGTAAACAGAATCCATTAAAAAGTAGTTATTAAGCCCTGTGAACAGAAAACAATATTCGAAGCCTAAAAATGATAGCTTTGGGGCAAGGAAACTCATTGGACGTAGTGTATAGAAACAGAAACAAAAAAGAAGTGAGATCCTTTAGTATATAAAAAAAGATTATGATGAAAAATACAACTAATTATCATTTTCATTGTTTCTTTCAATAAAAATCTCAAGGAACTTTATGGAACTAGTAGGGTGATAAAATAAAGCCTCAGGGTAGGCTACCAGATGGAATAAAATATACACAATGAAAACATATACAAATACGGAAACTTCACAGTTTATGTATGCTATGTAACTGCCTACTCATGCTGTCTGTATATATTCTGTATCACATTTAGAACTTTCCAAGAGTTTAATGCTTAAGAGCAACGTAAATTTAATAGAAAGTACTATTACCTTACAAGTGTAACTCCAAGGTCAAGTACAATCGAGTCAAGCTTCAGAAATTTTCATGTTGTTAACTCAAACAGACACTCACTCCTAAAATTAGATTTTTGTGTTCACAATAAACTATAGATGAATGAACTAGTTATAGCTGTATAATCATATCTATAGCAGAAAAACTCTGTGGGATTAAAACAACACATATTTGTATAGTACTGAGTCCAATACAATTGAATGAGCAAAGGAAATTGGAAATGCATGATGCTTAGTTAGACTCTGGTATAAATGTAAGTGATGTTCTTGCTAAGGTCAGATCCCTCTAACCATCTCAGAGTTTATATTCAAGAATCATAGTGAAGTTTAAATGTAACACAGTGCATGTGTTCTGTTCTGATAAGGCTTATTATTTTCAATAAATGGAGTGGAGGATCAGCTTTGGTTTCATTTCATAAAAGCCATCTATTCCACTGACAGTTCAACAAAACTGGCCCACAAATTAATGATTATATTTCCAATAAAGGATATAGATAGAACATTGATTAAACTATGTGGACGACTGATTAGCTTCATGAATCCTAAAATAATACTTGCTATACATATTCTTACTGATCTAGAAATAAGCTTGAATCTCTTTTTAAAACAAAAGCCTACATTAGGTAACTTAGGAATTTAAGAACAAAATTATATTGCAATCTTCTCCTACAGAAGCTAGTCTTTGATGTAACTTAGCCTTCTGAAAGCAAAAATGAAAGTATTAACACCACACATAACCATCAGCGGTGATGTCTCAAAAGCTGACAGATTTCATCCGATTTATGCTCTTGATGTCTTCAGAAGGAAATCCTATGCTCTGTCTTCCAAAGATTCAGATTTCTGTAACTTAAATTAACATTTAAATTAGCAATAGATATTTTATGTATACTCGAGTTCTCACCATCAATTATAGAAACTCAACAGAGGACCCACCTCTATCTTCAACGATTTCAGAAAGACTCCCTGGCTATGGAAACTGTGGGACTCACAAATGGTCTGCTTCTCGTCTTGTTTCACCACTCTTACCAGGCTTTCATCTGTCTTTAGGCTTATTGGTTTACTCTTCCCTGGGGTTGATTTTTCCAAGGTGACTGACTACTCGAAGATCCTGTGGTGTCAGTCATGTAAATATTCTGTATTTCTGTTTACTCACAGATGTCTTTTCGGTAGCATGCTCTATATTGCATTTATTGCATATCTTTGTAAAGCCAGCGAGGTCTCCGCTTGTGATTTCAACCTTTAGTCAGTTGCAAAGACTTTGTGATAGTCACTCAATGTTCTTAAATCCTGTCAACCATCACCGCCAGGGTCTCTGAGATAGGAATAGCAGTTCTCAACTTACTGTGATCATGTACTTGCTTGCTTTTTCCATCATGATTACTTGTTAAAGTTACAGAATGCTAGCCGGGCTCGGTGGCTCAGCCAGCAATCCCGCGCCTTTGGGAGGCTGAGGTGAGTGGATTGCCTGAGCCCGCGGGTTCGAGACCCACCTGGGCAGTGAGACCTCATCTCTACAATAAATCAAAAAATCAGCCGGGCGTGGTAGCGCATGCCTGTAATTCCGGCTACTCGGAAGGCTGAGGCGGAAGGATCGCCGGAGCCAGCAGGCGAGGCTGCGGTGGCCAGGAGCGGTCACTGCACTCCAGTCTGGGTGACAGAGTGAGACTCCAACTCAAAAAAAAAAAAAAAAAAAGTTTCAGAATGCTTATTTAATCAAGATTATTTCACTAGTTACGATTTTAAGATCTCAGGTTTCTGTCCTTTAACACAGAACATTTGATCACCTCAAATAAGTCCTTTAAAAGAAGGTGTTCTTCGTAGTCCCTATGGAGATTGTGGTTTACCAGATGCGTTTCTTCTTTTTTCTACACTGCTTCATCAAATGGTTGAAACTGTAAGCATTTTGGTTATTATATTTTGAAACAGGTCAGGATATGAGGTAAAGAAATGTTGTAAGAACACTATCCTGGTTACCATGGCAAATAGACATACAGTATTTCCCAAGAGAAATGTAAATCATTGATCAGAATTTTTTGCTCACTTCTAAACTCCTCTTTGATATCTTGACGTACATATTTCTTAATAGGAATCAGATGATCATACTCAATACATTATTAAAGAAATGAGTTCGTGTCCAAATTTAACTTAAATTAAGCCAGAGAGAAAAAATGCTACACAGGTATTTCTACAATCTAGAAAGACTGACAATTAATTCATGTAGCTTAAAGACAAGAAACTGAATGTGATGCAATTTAATTCAGTGATGCAGAGGGAGCACAATGGGATTAAATGATGTCTAAATTGCAACTATAGAAAGTGAAATCCACACAAAATGGGTTTACAGTTAATAATAAAAATTCCTTTAACTGCAGTAGTAAAAAGAAAGCATTTAAAAAAAAGACTCCAACATTCCAAAAAAAAGTCAAAGAACGTTCTTTCAGTATTGTCAAGGGAAAAATAGCCAGCTAAAACAATTTAATACAACAAGCATTTATTGAGCATCTATAAATGCTAGGTCGTGCTAGGGATAGAAATGGGAGTAAGAAGACACTATACCCAGCTTATAAACTAGTCAAGGGGACAATAGCTATATTTCTTATTCTAATATAAAGATAAATGAGATACCTGAGGAATAACAGAGTTGTATGAGAGCACAATGGCCTGAGAGGTCATTCTTATTTCTAGCTGTATGCAGATAGGTGTGTAGCAGACAGAACGTCTCTCTGTAATTCTTTCTTCTACATATTCCAGAATTGTGATCACATGTTCCAAATAAGCGTGCGCTCACCAACAAAAAAGAAAAAAAAATAGAAACTCAATAAGGAATCATAAAGTTAAAAATCCAAGAAGTTAAAAAGCTGTAGGAGCATAAACAGAGTTGAATAATTTGTATTGATTCAAATAACTAGATAAGAAAGTTGAGTGCTTTGATGAGAGACTTGTAAGAAAAAAGATTATAAAAGAAACTCATATTATAATGAAAGTTGCAGGTAAGGAGGAAAAGACTTTTTGTTTGTTTGCTGAACTTTTTTTTTTTTTTGAGACAGGATCTCACTCTGTTGCCCAGGCTAGAGTACAGTAGCATAACCTTGGCTCATTGCAAACTTGACATCCTATGTTCAAGTGATCCTCCTCCCTCAGCCTCCCGAGTAGCTAGGATTATAAGCATGTGCTACCATGCCTGGCTAATTTATTTTTTTTTAAGGGATGAAGTCTTGCTATGTTGCCCAGGCTAGTTTTGAGTTTCAGGGCTCAAGTAATCCTTTCGCTTCAGCCTCCAAACGTGCTAGGATTATAGGCATGAGCCACAGCACCCTGTTTGCTTAATTACTATCCAAGACTGGGATAATATAAAGTTTTAGTGAATAGTAATCACAAAAAATCAGTGAAAATCAAAACAACTGCTTTCAAAGCAATGTACACTGAGGGCACATTTATTTTGAAATCAATTTTATTATAAAGGCGTAATTTTCTATTTTACTTTTTTGAGGAAAGAACTCTTGTCCTCATACACACACACCCCTGGTGGAGTATAAGGAAAATGTAGTAAAACTAGGTTTATCCTTATGGGCACATGTAGTTGATCATGAAACTATAAGACATTTATGAAATTGTAGCATTAAGAAGATGTGCCAATAAATTACCTTTAGGATGTGGCTGTATTTTTTAAAACAAGGGTTGGGGAAATTTAATAACTGGAGAGATTAGGGTGTTTATCCAAAAATATTTATCTAAGAAAATTCTCTGACTCAGAATATAGTCATGTCTTCTAATGGCTTATCACTAAGGAAATTCTACATATAATATGACTTGCCTAAACCTGCATGAGTATATTCATCCATTCATTTATTCTTCCATCAATGTACATTTATTGAATTTATACCAGACCCATAGGATACGAGGGCATGGTTTTTCTAAGACTTTAAATCTAGTGCCTTAGACTCACAGGTAAAGAATCTGTTGCATTGCTAGTGTGATACAGGACTATTATACACAAAATATTTTTGGCTCTCATTAGAGGATGCATAGATCAGGCTGGCCTGTGGCAGGTCATTTAAGAAAGGCCTTCCACAAATATTGTCTATAGTGACATTTGAAGGAAAAATGAGAATTAGACAGGTAAAGAAGGGAAAGTTGTAAAAAAGGCATGGAGGAAAGCATACTCGACACTCAAAAACTCCATGATTCATAATGCATGAATTGTAAATTAGGAAAGGCAGATGATGTCACTAGATCATGGAGGGCATTTTATATCATAATAAGGACAGAACTTCAGATTTATTTTGTGGGCTATGAGAAATCATTGAAAAATTTATAGCAAGGAACAACATAATAAGATTTGCATTTTGGTAAGCTCATTCTGTCTGTGAAGGATTGATTAAAGCAGGATGAGACAGGAGGTCAGTAAGGAGGTTGATAAAACATTTAAGTGAGAAAAATGATATGGGAAAAGAATATGGATTTGAGATGCTTAGAATAAATACTACTTGGTGAAAACTAAAAATGGAAATTGAATGTAACAGTGACAACTCCCAGATTTCTGGTCTGGGAAACTAGTTAGCTGTAGGTACCTACTATCAATATGGGAATTAAAAAAGAGAAATGGATTTTGGGGGAAACAAAATGAAGTGAATTTAGAACATGTTAGGTTTTGGGAAACTTACAAAACATCTCATTTGTGTTAACCACAATGCTTTTATATTGATGGGTCTGGAGATCAAGAGAAGGAGCTCATGTTAGTTTGCTAGTGCTACCATAACAAAGTATCACAGACTAGATGGTTTAAACAGCAGTAATCTATTTCTCACAACTCTAATGCTAGAAGTATAAGATCCAGGTGTCAGTAAATTTGGTTTCTTCTTAACCCTCTCTCCTTGGCTTTGAGACAGCTGCTTTCTTGCTGTGTTCTCACGTGGTCTTTTTTCTGGGCACGCATATCCTTGTTGTCTCTCTGTATGTTCAAATTTCCTCTTATTTATTTAAAAAGTTGAACATTTCACAAATTTGCATATCATCCTTGCACAGAGGTCATGCTAATCTTCTCTGTATTTTTCCAGTTTTAGTATATGTACTGCTAAAGCAAGCACAAATTTCCTCTTCTTATAAGGACACTAGCTAGATGAGATTAGGATGCACTCTAATGGCCTTATTTTAATTTAATTACCCTTAATCACAGTCACATTCTAAACTACTGGATGTTGAGGCTTCAGCATATGAATTTTGGGGAGACAAAAGCCAGCCCTTAAGAGATCTGATCTACAGATAGATTTGACTTACTGACTATAGGAGGTAATTGAAAAGGAATAACAATAGATGATATCACCCAGGGAAAATGCAAAACTTAGAGGAAGATGTGGCTGAGAAGAAACTAGTGAAATGTTACTGTATAAACAAAAATAGGGGTTAACAGGCTATCTACTTCAGAGGGGCCAGAGCAGTAGGTTACTTAGGAGAGAATTGTGCTATAAAAGTCAACAGAGGCAATTCAACAGGCAGGAATAGTCAATAGCTTTGATTTTTCTGAAAATATTATCATTATGCCTGAAATGTATCCATTGGATACAACAACAAAGAGTATATTGATCATTTTTGTGAGTGTGGTTTTTGGAGTAAAATTGGAAATTCTGAGTGAATGAATCATGGGAAGTAGAAATTTTCCTTTAAGTAGGAGTAAACTTTTCCTTTATGAAAATTTTCTATGTTAGAAAGAAAAGGAAGACATATCAGGACTCAAAGAAATATTTTCTAAATGAGTATGTATACACATTATAACGAAAGAACCACTGAAGAGAAGCAGGTTAAATATACTGTAGAACTAGGGGATTATCAATAAAGGGAGGTCCCTGAGGAGGCAGGAGTAGATGAAAATAAAATAATAGGTGGGAAATAGCTTTGAAACAGAGAAGAGAGCTCTTGGAAGAGAGGAACACAAAAGTGAGAGATTTAGGTACAGATATATTTACAGACGAAGGTGTTAGGGAAAAGTTGAGGAGGTTTTAGCAAATATGTTTTGGGAAATGAGAAAGAATAACTAAATCAAGAGATCATGGCTGTGTGATTTGTTTTCTATCCATGTTCAGTGGAACAGGACCATAGAAGGAACATGGCAGAATGAAGCATGTGGGATGGTTCTAAGTGGGGCAGACAGATCAAGGGAAAGAAAATGATGGCAAGATAGTAGTAGAAAGGGTGCATGCAACATTGGATATAAACTGAGTAGGAGTAAAATGAAGCTTTGATGGAATGACAATTTTATAGTAAAGTTCAGAGTTAGAGCACTGGAGAAAGTAATACAATTAAGCCAGGTGCTTAAGGTGGGATTGGGATCACTGGAGGGAAGGATGGTTTTGATCAGAAATTTGTTCATGGAAATTGAAGATATCACAGGCTACATTTTCAAGTGATAATAACCTCCAAGTTGGAGTGATATCAGCAGATGGTTGCAAAGAAGTGGAAGGAATAGTTGTTGGGATCAAAGGTATCAACTGTTTTAAGTGTTGAGTCATAACATAGATGTTGAAATCCTGTGGAATGATGATAAGGTCTGGTATGTTGAGGAAAATCCTGTGTATGAGAGGGATGGCAAGGAGGGGACACTGGAGAGGGCCCATAGTTTGCCTAGGCAGTGACTTGGTTGCTATTGTACAGTGAGTTGGTGTGCTTATTTAATGCAAGAAATATTTTTTGAGTGGCTCCTTTACCTAGATCCCTGGTAAATTATCCATTGTCTTCGTGGAAAATTTTGTGATTAAACACACTTGGTATAACAAACTCAAAAGAAAGCCCTTCTTATCTCATTAAAGATGAACACATATACATACACAAACACATAAGGAAATTGGAATGGGGAAATGTGTATACATGGCAGGTAGCCATTAACTTTCAACAAGCATTATTACAGTCTAACTCAAGTACTGGCAATCTCTTCAGTGGTGATAATACCAATATTCTAGACCTACCCCTTTTAGAGAGTCAGACCACAGGAAAGCAGGAGGGAGGGTGGGGCATTTCGGATTTCACTCCTGGGATAAGCCAGACCCTTGGAGAGGCTGGTGGTAGCTTTGGACAGTAGCAAGAATGAGATCTGCCACAACCCGGGGGCATATGACAGGATGAAAACTCACCTCTTCTCTGACTTTGAGGGGTTGCCAGTACCTGATTTAACATTATTCAGGGAAAGATAAATGAACATAAAAAAAAACTATCAA
Source organism: Carlito syrichta (assembly GCF_000164805.1). Taxonomy (NCBI): domain Eukaryota; kingdom Metazoa; phylum Chordata; class Mammalia; order Primates; family Tarsiidae; genus Carlito; species Carlito syrichta. The sequence goes on from NW_007232908.1 coordinate 40,058, forward strand.
CGAGCAGAAAATATGAACAGTAAGGATGAGCACATATTTCACATCTTTATATTTAGCTCTTAGGATTGACCTAGAAAATGAACTCCAGGGAATTCTATATGATTATAAAAAATGATACACTAGTCTGAATGGAAGAGCAAGGTGGAGAATTTTTTTAGTCAAAACGCAATATGACCAGTGACTTTCTAAGTTCAAGAGGACTATGGTCTTATGTGAAATCTCAAATGTAATTAACATATCTTTATCTTTGTAGGCAGTAGATTCATCTTCTGAAACAGAGTCCCTTAGGAGGGAATGTGAACTTTTCTCCAGCCCCTCCCTCTCCCGACCTTTTTTTTTACTGTTGTTGTTATTGCATGTGTGAGTGTATGTGAATTTAATGCTTTAAAATGTACCAGACTGGTTACTATGGAAAAAGCAGGACTCAAGAAATTTAACATGGGTTAAGATCTTAGAGTTTTCTCCCAGCCTCGTATTACTGCCACAGACTTCACAATTCATGGAAGTCACCAATGAGATGACTTTGCTCCTGGCAGTTACTATTTCATATTCTATAATTTGAGAAGCTCAAGGTTTGGGAAATCATTACATTTTTTCTTATCAAGTTGGAGACAGGACAGTGATTGTAGACAGTCTTCCAGTAGGCAAACTATTTTTTTATGCCTCCTGAACCATGGAGAAGTCTGCTAACTGGTGTATGTAGTTAAATAGCTTCTGTTTTTGTATATCTAGAGCATTAAGTTAAAAAATGGTTAGAAAAGTATTTTATCATCCACTATTTTCTCTTTTAGTTCTATCAATTTATCTAAATTCCGTTGGTAATCATATTCTAGCAGGTTAACACAGTCATAGGGTTACTTCAGAAGCCAAGAGAATGAAAATGATATCCCTGTTTGCATGATAATTTGTGTGATTTCGAAGAAGGTCATGGATGAAAGTCAAGATGTTTATTTGTACTCTGTATAGAATTTTACTCTTGAACAATTCATTACCACTGGGCCTGCCGTTTTAAACATGTGATGTAATGAGGCAAGACCATCATTATTTTTTTCCTGCAGGAAAAAACAAAGCTGAGTAACTTTGCTTATTAAGTTGTATCTACAGGGTTTTACTGAGATCTATTTATAATGTCTTAGTATTTTACAATTATTATGCTTCCCTTAAAAGGAAAAAGCTTTACTGATCCATTTATACACTAAAGTAGAAAGGATAGACTGTTGAAGTTCTTCCTTGAGAAGAGCTGTTTAGAAACAGAATTATCTATAAAACATGTTAAAAAGAAACTGATCAAATTTTGCAGCTGGTCCTAGATAACAAAGAAAAATGCCAATGTAGTGAAAAATAAAAATGAAATGATTTGGTACTTCTATCACCATAAATATCAACGAGCACTGTAATTTTAATGTTGCTGAAATTGGCACTAGGGCTTTATTGATTTTCTGTATCATCTAATGGTTTCCTGCAAAATCTTTTATAAAAGTACATCATACGTCTTCTTAATAATCTTTTCTCGAGTCATATACTATCAAATCCTGCAGAGTACTATTCATTCAGCAGTAAGTTAAAGTCATTAAACATATTTCTATTAAAATTTTATTAGACTTGAACTAATATCCTGAAACTATTCAACCAACCACCTTGATTGTTTATGTTAAAAAACATTTTTTAAATTAAAAAAAAAATCTTCTAAGAGAACAACTAGAATTTATTAGAATTTCTTTTTTTTTTTGCATTTTAAATGCAGGGATAATTATTTTAAAGACCTGTTGTTCTATGACTCAGAGAACCCTTCTTCTCTTTTTTCCTAATGCTTTCACTTGGGCAAAAAAATACTCTCAGCTCACGACTTTTGTGAAATGTGTTTTAATTTTGTTCAATTCCCAGCTGTTTTACATCTTGACATAGAAGAATTACTGCATCACACAGTGTTAGAAAGATAGGAGATAGAAGATAATTACTGAACTTTATGTTACCATCGATGTGTGAAATTTTTCAAGGAAGAAAATCCATTCATTTTGATAATATAGGCACACTTAAATGCACAACCTTGTCCCATGAAAAATTTATTCCTAACACATTTTTTTCTCTAGTAAGTCATTATTTGAGAGTGCTTCAGTAAATTTTGATTTTATTTTGAAGTTATGAGATGCACATATTTTAATGTACACGTTTCCTCCAGGTTAGTCAGGTATAATAATAAATTTTTTAGTTAATGAGATATTTAGATGTACTTTTTTTCTGTTTAGAGTTGAATCTGTCTATTCACAATGAGTTGACTTTGGTACAATCTGTCATCTTTATCTTCTCATACCTGAGAAGACTTTTGTCTTTCTTGTGAGATCAGTGACATGTCTGGCCCAGTTGTCTCTTTGCTCCTTTTTTACTTTTACTCTTTCTTTTTTCTCTGTAGTTCACTAAAGAGACAAGTTTGGGCATATCATATCTACTGAATAGAGATAGAAATTGGGTTACTATGAGAAGATTAGACCTATTTGGTTGAAGAACTCTCATTTGTTTTAGATCAAAAGAGAACCATGAGGGTATTTCAGATGTTCGCCATTATTTCTCAAAACCATTCTTGAAAATTGAATATGGTGCTGAGCATCATTAATTGCACCCAGTTTGGTGTTCCTTAGATTCTTTTGACGTACATACCCACGATGCTGCTCCTTAGATTTTTATATACATGCAGTACGGAGCTCATGTTTTTCCTTTATCACTATAATTGATTGAAGAATAAAGATAAGACAGAGATGACAGGTTAACTCAAACCTGGATATATGAATGACTGCAAAGATTCTGAGACCACTTTGAAGCTGTATACACAAAGTATATGCATCTGCAGTTTTCTAGGAGGTGCACAGTTTTTACTAGAATATTAAACATCCCAGAAGTTAAGAATCTTTGTAAATGGATCAGATCACACTAAGTAGCAGCTGTACTAGCTCCTTACCACATTTAAAATGATAAATCATCATATCGAGGTTGTCTAGTAAAAAATAAATAAATGAGCAATCAATGCCTATAACCTTTGCTATGGTAAAAGCATTGTTCTATCAGGGGAAAAAGAGGATAAGCTGAAATAAAATTAGTCTGCTACTTTCCAACCAAAAAGTAGATTGTTGATTGACATCCAGTTTGTGATGTATTTCCTCCATATGAAGTCTTTTGTATAACTTACAGTATTATTTATGTGTATCTCTTCTTGTCTTTCTCTTTCTCTCTCTCTCTCTTCTCATCCTTTCCTCCAACTCTCCCACTCCACGCAAAATGGTATATTTAGAAAAATGGATGACAATTTACTAAATTGAGACAATATTTAAAATATTTCATAATGTAATTCTGGACTGGCATAATACACTGACATGTAAATAATTGTCAAAATTGCTTTATCTTTCAAAATAAAATTCTTTAAATTTTTTGAGAGACTTACTGCAATAACAGTTTTCTTAATAATTCTGTCCTCCCTTCCAGTATTATTTTCTGAGTGATTTGAAATTTTACTTGTCTAGTTAAGAACTCAATATTTAATATGTCAAGTTACTTGCAAAAATATGGACCATGTTTGAAATATTATCTGTAATTATTAATGGAGCAACCACAGATTTATACCTGGTTGGGTGTGCATGTTTATGGATAGATTTCTCATTTGTTATCTGAATAACTGTGCTTGTAATAAACCAACACAACCACAGAAAGATCCAATCTAGTTTGATCATTGCAAAACTATTTGAAGAAAAAGAGATGGGCTGTGTGAGTCAATTATCGTAAAGAGAATGGAAAGTAAATGACTCCAGTAATTTCTTTTAGATTAGCAAAAGCAGCACAGAAAACCTCCCAATTCCCCTTCTTCCTCCTTAACTAATTTTATGTTGGCTTTATTGCTACCAAGTCCTCAAGCATATGCAACACCTTTCCTTCATACCCTGAAGGAATAAAAGCTGTTGACAATATTTGGAAGCAAATAAAAGACTTAAATTTGTTTTTGTGCTATATAGGCATGCAATTCAGTAAAATAAAACTAGATAATGAGTAGTTAACTCAATTTAAGATACCAAAAAGTGCACTGATATATTCAGTAAAGTTGTATGTGTACTACAAATTAAGCTTGGGTATTGCCTAGGAGAGAGGTAAAGGTGTCACAGTCAACTTAGATATCTGGTGTGTTTTAAAATGTAGAACTATAGAAAGACACAAATAATTGCCAACCCATCAACCACCCAACTCACAAACAAAATTAGATAATTTCAGCAATTATTCAATGGTTTGTTTTATTATGATGATACACAAAGGCTATTTTCTTCCACTCTATCATCCCTTTAAATGTCCACTTGTTTGTACTATAACCTGAGTAGCCAGAAGTAATTAAATTTATAAACCAGAGTGCCAAGGCATCCACACAAAACTAACATTTTCTGGAAAATTTATCAGCATTTGGATCACTAGGTTTTAAAGTCTAATTAATTAAATCAGAGCATCATGGATTTTGTAAAATAAAAAAGCGATAAGCCAGAACAAGTTATAATTAAATGTAATAATCAACATCTCTGAAGACAGATAGCTTTATATATATATAAATTTTTCAGGAATAGATTTGGGATTCTAATATGTTCCAGTATTCTTCTACTATTTGGTTTAAATATTATAGTAGAGTCTACATCCAAACATTTTATTTATAGACTTCTCTTATTAGAATAATCATTGAATCACTAATGTGACAGACAAGGAATCTGGAAAGCCATGGATAAAACAGAGAATCAAAACTTTAGGGTATGAAAGAAAGTCAAAGGCTTATGAATTCTATTTTCTCACCAATATAATTGTCCTTGGCACATGTCCTTGTGCTTGAAAACCTTTGGCAAGAAATATTCTATCTTAAAATAATGAATGACTCTAATTTTGGTCAGTATTAATTAGATAATTTTATCTCTTAAATGTTGAGGCTAAATATGAATTTTTGTCATTTATTTTTCATTCTCTTTTCCTTATTCATTTCCCTTTCTTCCCTTCTATTAAATAAATTTATTACTTATAAATTCTACCATGGGTATAGCAGTGTATTACATACAAGATACAACAATACTTGGTCAGTTCAGTTCTGTAAAGATTTAAGTGCAATGTATAATGACTTGGTTCAAAGCTGTTTATTGGCTTACAAAGTATTTTAATCAAGACAGAAAAATAAAGCAAGTGTGCTGAATAAGCAAACATGATTGTTTCTAAAGCAAAAGTCAGTCATGATGTTTAGAAGGCTGAAAAACACAAAAACCATACAAAGGAAACAAACAAACAAAATCACAACCTGCCAAAAGGTACTAAAACACTAATGCAACAGTAGAAACTAAATTTAACCACTCAGTCTTCAAAGTAAGCGTGTGTGTGCCTGTGTGTGTGCATGTGCACACAAACGTACATCTGTATGCTTTGCGCAAAAGTGACTGCTTAAGAAAGAGGATTTGGTATTGGAATGAAGGTCACTGCATGAAGTCACTAAAAGTCATGGAAACAATTACTTATATATTAGGCTTCCGTTCTCCTGTACAAATATCCTAGAGCTATAATTGAATCACTGAACATAAGTTCTGTGCTTTAGAATATACATCGTGGTATATGATGGTTAGAAAACGAATTACTGATTCTGGAAAGACAAAAGAAGCTGTACCTGAAGTTCAGGAGATACCGCAGTGGGTGTTTTCACTGCAACCTCTCTTGTAGACAATATTAGCCTGGAATTTTATCCATGACATAGTATTAAGGAAGCAACACATGCCATGTTACAGAAAAATTCTCATGCTATCATATATATGCATATAAACACATTCTATAAGCATAGTGAAAAGTGAGAAATATAAGCATAGATAATAGATTAGTATTGTTTATCTCAGGGAGGTAAAACTGGAATAGAATGGTGGAGGTCAATGTTCAGTTTTCCCCTAAGAAACTGCGTTTTTATTGCTTTATCCAGCTTGTGATTAAACAATTCAGTAAATGTAAAAAGTGAAAGTTTAAGAATTCTGTAGTTCTTAAAGTTTCATTTGTCATAGCTTAGCAAAATCATCATTAAATTTAAGGACGGTCATGAGTTTTCATCTTTTAAATTATCCCATTATCTCATGAAATTAAAAAAAAATAAAGCAGGTGAGGGCATGAAATCACCTTATAAAAATCACTGCTTTTGTACTATTTTACTCTTTTATGACCAATTGGTAAAATTTGATCATAAACTGGTCTCATTTATAGCTTCTATTTTGTTAATCTGGTTAATTGATGTGGAGTGAAAGCAGATTTCTGTGGTAACAAATGTAATAAGTGCTTCAAGAAAGTATAAGAGGAAGAAATTAAATTACTTTCAACCTACTATTTACCATCACATGGTATAAATGTACCCTTCCAAATCATAATACACATCAGATATTTGTCTGGAGAAACCTGATTTGCCACAAGTGAGGTCAGGCTCAGAGGTGTTCGAGAGCTTCAAAGGATTGCTGATAAATTGTAATACGTAGTTCCGGTAATATTCCTGTGTATTGACCCTTATAAACAAACAAAAGGGACCTTCTGCTAAAACTACGTTCTAACCTGAAAGCATTCATATGAATAAGCCAACGTACTGGCATCCATTTAGTGAGTTAAAAGCCACTGGAATCTATCAGGAAAATGATTTGGTGTCAGAAATCAAAATTAGGTACCTTTTAATTTTGAATCTTTTTTTTTGGTAGATGATTTGGTGAATAAGATGCATTTTATTTAGGTGGATGTAAGAAAGTTGAAGAGAATTTGAAGAATAACTTCTTCATTATTTGGGAACAAAACAAATGAAAAAAATAGTTCTATATGATATGTAAATTTAGTTTGCTTCCCCTCATACTTCATAAATAACACCCAAGTTTTGTTTTCTTTATAAAGCATACCCATTGCACAAACACGCAATAAAGAAATCCATTGTGTTGAAGTATAGCCTAAAGAATAACATACAATCATACTGTTGAAGAATTGTTCACTTGAGAGATATATTGAGATATAGGTTTGACTTAATTATACAGAAGTTTCTGATAATAGAATTGATAATTATGAAAATGAAACTTTTACCTGAGTAAAACAATACTATTGCATATACTTGGAGGCAGTTAGGAGATTATAATGCTTATTCAATTAAATTTTAGAAATAATGTAATGTAATGTAATAATAATGTAATATAATAATGTATGATATGGGACATACCTCAAATTAGTAAGAGCCATCTACAAGAAACTCATAGCCAGCATACTGCTAAACAGACAGAAATTGGAGTCATTTCCCCTTGTAAACCAGAACAAGACAAGGATGCCCACTCAATCCTCCTGTTCAACATAGTTTTGGCAGTCTTAGCTAGAACAATCAGAGAAGAGAAGGCAATCAGGGATATCTAAATAGGAAAAGAAGGAATCAAGTTATTCCTCTTTGCAGATGATATGATTCTATAGCTCGAAAACCCAAGAGAATCTGTCAAAAACCTCCTTGCACTGATAAAGGACTTTGGCAAAGTCCCAGGGTATAAAATAGATGTGCAAAAGATGGTGGCATTTCTAAACACCAACAATAAACAAACAGAACCCCAAATAAAAAGCAAAATTCTATTCACAATAGCCACACACAAACACACAAAAAGAAATACCTTGGCATCTTCCTAACCAGAGACATGAAAGACCTTTACAGTAAAAACGACAAAACACTGCTCAAAGAAATCAAAGATGACACAAACAAGTGGAAAAATATTCCATGCTCATGGATTGGAAGAATCAACGTTGTTAAGATGTCCATTCTACCTAAGGCAATCTACAGATTTAACACAACACCCATCAAATTACCAGCAACATTCTTCTCAGTCCTAGAAATAACAATACAGGAATTCACAAGGAAATACAAATGACCACAAATAGCCAAAATAATCCACAGCAAAAACAAAAACAAAGCAAAAAACAAAACAAACAAACAAAAGCAAAGCAGGAGGTATCACATTCCCAGACTTTAAACTTTATTATAAAGCTACAATAATCAAAACAGCCTGGTATTGGTACGAGAACCGGCATATAGACCAATGGAACAGAATTGAGATTCCAGAGGCAAAATCTCAATTTTTCAACCAACTCATCTTTGACAAAGCCTCCACCACCAACCACTGGGAAGAAGAGAACCTATTCCATAAATGGTGCTGGGAAAACTGGCTGCTCACATGCAGAAGATTGAAACAGTCCCCACCTATTCCCATACACAAAAATCAACTCTAAGTGAATCAGAGCCCTAAACGTAAAACCTTAAACTATGAGAACCTTAGAAAGTGCAGGAGACACCCTTATGGAAATTGGAACTGGCAACCAACTCCCGATCAAGTGCCCATGCCATAAGAGATAAGATAGACAAGTGCTCATGCCATAAGAGATAAGATAGACAAGTTGAACCTCATCAAACTGACAAGCTTCTGCAAAGCCAAAGAAAACATCAAGAGAGCGGGGAGAAAGCCCATAGACTGGAAAAAAAATATTTGCCAACTCTATCTGACAAAGGCCTAACATCTAGGCTCTACAAGGAACTCAAACATGCTAAAAAGAAAAAAATGAACAGCTCCATTACAAAGTGTGCAAAAGATATGAATAGACAGTTCTCAAAAGAAGACATTCGAGCAGCCAACAGATACATGAAAAAATTATCAGCCTCACTAGTCATCAAGGAGATGCAAATTAAAGCTACACTGAGATATCACCTAACTCCAATAAGAACGGTCATCATCAATAACACAAAAAATAACAGATGCTGGAGAGGATGTGGTGAAAATGGAACACTCCTACACTGTTGGTGGGAGTGTAAACTTGTACAGCCTCTGTGAAAATCAGTGTGGCAATTCCTGAAAGTTCTAAAAATTGACCTTTCATATGACCCCACAATCTCCCTACTGGGAATGTACCTGGAACAACTCAAATCACTCTATAAAACAAGATACCTGCACACATATGTTTATCGCTGCCTTGTTGACAATAGTAAGAATGTGGAACCAACTGTGCTACCTATCAAAAGAAGATTGGATAAAATAATATGGTACATATACACAGTGGAATATTACACAGTCATAAAGAAGAACAAAATCATGAACTTCACAGTAACCTGGATGGAATTAGAGTCTATAATACTGAGTGATCTTTCACAGAAACAGAGAACTGAGTATCACATGTTCTCACTCATAAGTGGTCCATGAACAACTATCATGATACTATAAGAAAAGAGCTGACAGTAGCGGGAAACTTCAGGGGGAAGGGGTGCGAGGAGGTGGGATTGACAGTAGTCAAAATCTGCCTGGGGAAGGGGGGGAAAACCTCATCAACAAGGGTGCCTGCACAATGATTTTTGTATACCTAAACCTGAATTGTACCCCACAATCTTAAAATAAAAAAATTTAAAAGCTAAAAAAAAAGAAAAGTCACGAGCAGCCAACAGATATGTGAAAAAATGTTCAGCCTCATACTAGTCATCAAAGAAATGCAAATTATAACTGCACTGAAATGCCACCTAACTCCAGTCAGAATGACCATCATCAATAACTCAAAAAATAACAGATGCTGGAGAGGATGTGGAGAAAGGGAACACTTCCACACTGTTGGTGGGAGTGTAAACTAGTTCAGCCTCTGTGGAAAATAGTATGACGATTCTTAAAAGATCTAAAAATCAAACTTCATATGACCCCGCAATCCCCCTACTGGGAATATACCAGAGGAACTCAAATCACTCTATAGAAAAGATACCTGCACACATATGTTTATCACAACATTGTTCACAATAGCAAGAACATGGAATCAACCGTGATGCCCATCAAAAGAGGACTGGATTAAAAAAAATGTGGTACATATACACAATGGAATATCATGCAGCCATAAAGAAGAACAAAATCATGAACTTTGCAGCAACTTGGATGGAATTAGACTCTATAATACTGAGTGAGCTTTCACAGAAACAGAGAACTGAGTAACACGTGTTCTCACTCATAGGTGGTCCATGAAAAACTACCGTAATACTATAAGTAAAGGATTGACAGTAGCGGGAAACTGCGGGGGTGGGGGGGGTAGGGGGTGAGGAGGTGGGATTGGCAGTAGTGGGAATCTGCCTGGGGAAGAGGGGCACACCTCATCCTCATCAACAAGGGTACCTGCATAATGAATATTTGTATACCTACCCCTGAGTTGTACCCTGCAATTTTAAAATAAAAAATTTTAAAGTTAAAAAAAAAATAAAATAAAATAAAATAAATAATGTATGGAGTATTTACCAACCCTCTCCTTGTCAAACGTTATACTAACACAAGGATGGACACTGTAGAGTAGGCAACATTTTGTCTCTATTCTTTTAGGATTTTTCAGCTGAACCTGAGAATTAAATGTATCTAAGACAAACTAACAGGAGAAAAGCAACCACATTTATTCAACATACATTTATGTAACATGGGAGTCCTCATAAGAGAATGAAAACCGAAAGTGGTAAAACTTAAATACATTTATGAAAAATTTAAGAAAGAGAGTCAATTGTGGAAAAGTAATTAAACTATGTGGGGAGGTTAATGGAAAATTGAAACTATTTTAGCATGATCTGTTTGTACAGATTGTCTCTACTTCCAATCCTACTGGTCTTTGATAGATATTTCCTTCTAGTATAGGGAGGACATCTATCTGGAGGTTTCATATCCTGCTTTTATGAAGAAAATGGGGAGAGCTGTGAAGCTTTTTTCACATCTACTCTTTTTTTTTTTTTTACATGCCTTTACCTCAAAATAGTCTTAATGACAAAGTGGCATAGTTTGAAGTGGCACATTTTGCCACCTTTTCACTCTGTAGGCACTGTCTTAACCATGAGCAAAAGCTTAAAGTCCACTCACAGAATAGGTTGTCATTAAGAGAGTCTTCATCATCTTGTTTAATTTTCTCAGGTATCTGCTTAGTGTCATCCACTGAAATCTCAAGTGTATCTCATAGACCAGCTACTCTCTTTTTTTCTTTTCCTGAAGTATGTTCATCCTCTAAGCCTCAGGAGCCAGGGGCCAGGAGAATCTGTATTAACAATACTGTAGAATGTTTTGTGTTTTCAAAAAAATAACAGTCTAATGCTTCTTGAATGCAAACTGTTAGAGGAAGAGATTATTTTCAGTTTCTAAGAGCACTGTAGATGACCTATTTTGGAGATTAGGAGAGTCAGCTCTGCTTCACTGACCCTCCCACATCATTATTTAGTTTTAGATGTTTGGAACTCCTTCATCTTTGAAAACGGCATTAAAGTTTAAAAGCCTTATCTAAAGATCATTTGAGAAAATTTTCCATATAAGATAGGATTTAAGGAAGGTGATACTTAGCATTCTTTCTCATTCTCCTTTCAAGTTCTAGGAAAAGACCTATGAGACGGTTTCTTTTTAAATACTGGGGTGGAAAAGCTACACAATAGAAATGCATTTCTTACCAATATATCATCAAATCAAGTCCAAGAGCCAAGAGCGCTGTATTTCTTGGTTTAAATGATAAAGTATATAATGTCAAAATATATTCTTAAAAATCCTTTATGATTTTATATTAATACCATTGATGCATTTGTAAGTGAGGAATCCTTAATTCATATACTGATCTGTGTTTGCACATCTGAATATAATGGTGCTTCAAGGCCATCCTAGAAACCCCATCCTAATAAATAATAATGACTCGTTTATGTTTTATAGCAAATTAAGGCTAAACAAATTTAACATAAAAGTTATTTCCATTGAAATCCAACCAACTGGAAAGAACTAGGAGGTCATAATATATAGGGAAAATAAATGATCCGTTCTTAATTGAAGATTCTTTTCCACATTTATTTTGGTTTTACTTAGAGAAAAGATGTTTTTCTTGATTAGGAAGCTTCCTTTAACGTGATCATTGTTTCTCTTTTGAAAATTATAAAAGAAAGGATTTGTGCATTTTAGTCAAAAGACTGAATGCACAATGATCATCACTTTTAATTGGAAGAAAGACTTTGGAACTGATGATGAAAGTCAAAACTTGCTTTCTTCTTGAACATAGTTACCAAGTTTTAAAAAATTAGTAGAATTTGAATAATATATTTGAGAGTAGCAGTATATCACACCCATATGTTGCAGTAGGGGAAAAGGACCGTAACAAGTTATCATATATATTGTAACTCATATATCAACCATATTCACCCATAATAGTTTACCCACATCAAACTGCCAGAATCTGGGGGGGTGGGAGTGGGGGAAGGAAACTGATGATTTTCAGCAATTAGACAATCTAAAAGTAATCTTTCTTGCTATATTTTTCTCGTAGAAATTACATTTGGCCCTTCAACAGCATAGGTGTGAACTGTGCAGGTCTAATTCTATATGGATTTTTTCAAACCAACCATGTTGATTAAAAATACATATTTGTGGGATGCAAAACCTGAGTATAATAGGGCTGACTTTTCCTAATGGTGGATTTTGCCCAGGTCCACAGGGCCAGCTACAGGTTTTCAGTGCATGGATTTTGGTATATGTGGGGGTCCTGAAACCAATCTCCCACATATAACAAGGGATGACTTTAGTTTTACATTTATATATAAATGAATCATTGGGTTGACATATAAGAACAATTGAAAATTTAGTTACTATTTTCTTCTCATGGTATGCAATCAACACCACAGCATCTTTTAAAAAAGTTCACAATTGCAGTGAAAATATATGAGGCAACCATCCCTTTGCCAGTCATTTTCTACCATTGTATATACAGAATTTAAATATATCACATAATTCCACACACAAATACTTCCTTCCAGATGGTGCCTTTGATATTGCAATGTTTGTTAGATTAAGGTCTGTGGGCAGAGAGACCACATGGTAATCTTATCTTTAGGAGAAGTTTTCATCACTTGTGTCACCTTAGAATTTATGACTCAGAGTTGAGGTTAATAAAGTCTTTGGAAGAGGAAGGTCTGTCCTATCATCTTTATTATGGGATGGTAGCTTGGATCCATTCATCCTAGAGGTAGAGCCCAAAGACATACCATTGATATATCTTTGCACAAATAAAGACATGGCAGGATCAGAGGGAAACTATGAAGTCTCTCGAGTTTAAATGATCTCTCTCTACTCCCTTTCCCTCCACTGGTGACATATTTGCTTCTCTCCTTGCACTCTTGACACCTAAATTGTAGGCATCCAGGATATTCCTGACTTCTAACTCCCTAATCTAGCAAAAATTACATATTCAGTTATATACTGAAGATTATTATGTAAAAAGTTAGGAACCCTCCAATCCTTGTACATACTTTCTCTCTTACTGGTTTTTAAGTTTGAAGGAAGTGTTGTCCATTTTTATATTTTCCCAGTATTCAACACAATCTTGTTGGTATAGACCTATCTATCCCATAATGCCTGGCATATGCTTTATAACTGTTGAGCATGTAAGTGTATAAAGAGCACACTTTCAGTTAAAGTATTTTAATGGCTTGTAATATAAGATTTTGATGTAAAGCAGTAAAATGATTATAATAGTGATTAAGAACAGGAATACTGAATGAAGGTAACACTAGTCCTCCATGCATTGGGGTTAGGAGCCTGTCAAGTGACAACTAGATGTTTGGAGGTAAATAATTTGGGCCTTCTTATTTTAAGGTTTGAATATTGGAGTGTATGATGGAGTGTATGATGGAGTGTATGATGTGAATGATGACTTCATTTTCACATAGTGTTACAGAAACATTCATGATTGAAAATAAAACTCAGGAACCTGGTCAAGTGAAGGGAGAATAACATTAAAAACAAACAAAACAAAGGGTTCTTCAAAATAATGCTCATTTCAATTATCTATATGAAGTGCTTACTATTTACGTTGAAACCCCATGTCACCCAGTAGACATTATGTTTATCATAAGCATTTGCCAGATTAACTTGCTTTTGGGCTTACTTTGCATCTAACCCATAAAAAAGCACAAACAGAGAGGTTCTTCTAGATGTTGGAGACATAGGCTCAGTTTCTCATTCATCTGGAGCTTAAAATGATCACTACTGATACATCTTCCTTTTTGGAAAACAAAATTTTGTCTTGTATGAAATCTCAAGAAACTATGTGCAATTTTCTTCATGTGAGATTGACTAGATGCACTGATCAAATTCTGGTGGAAATGTGGATTAGGTATTAAGTTAACTAGTGTCCAGGTCAGATAGCTTTGCTTAGTTCCATATAAGCTTACATATGGATACTAGCAATCGCTATCAGATATTTATTGGTAAAGAACAAACCTAGAGAACATAGATCTGCATAAATCTATCTATCAGGTATTTATTGGTCAAGAATAAACCTAGATAATATACATCTGCATAAATCTATTTATCAGATAGTTACTGGTCAAGAATAAAACCAGATAATATACATTTGCATACATCTACTCACTACCGATCTATCCACAAAACAAAGCACATGCCAAAAGAATATAAATTGAGAGTAAATATTCAAATTACCAAGAGCCAGTTATAGACCCAAGTGAGGGCTGATACAATAACAGCAGAGAAAATTTGAAATATGTATACATCAATGCCTGCTTTCCCATCTGTTCTGATCAAAAATCATCTACCTGTTTCTAATAACATAGGTTCAAATTATTCTTTACTCTTTTTGACCCCAATTTTTCACAATGGCTTTTGTATATTGAAAATGGTCAATGCATGGAGCGGAACTCCATTTCTATGCATATGTAGTTCAGAAACAACGTCTCTTCTTGCTACATAGCTATGGCTGTTTATTTCTCCTACATGAAAAACTCCCACAAATCAGAATTTTTCCCCCCTCTGAGCAAGCTCTGTTGTAAAGCTCTTTTCCTGTCTTTTTGGCAAGAAAGTTTTCTTGAGATGTGAGTTTGCTACATTTGCATGTGTGGCCCAGAGGCCTCATACAGTCTCAGCTGGATAGGTCCCTTGGAAAGAGAAATAGCTAACATATCACATTTTATGATGAGGCTGCCAGATTGTTGTTCCCCTTTATACACCTCCTAGTCGTTCTGCACGAGGGACTCCCTAGGGTGAATGCAAGAGATAAATGAGGTGTTGAGGGGAATAATAATTTTTGCACAAGGTGAAAGAATAAAGGAAAAGTGAAAAACATTCCTGCTTAGCCACAGGATAAGTCATATTAATTAGTCTGCGTATGACACAACTCCACAAGTAGAAATGAAATTTATGAAAAGAGAGTCATCAAATGGATATACCTCATAGATAAATATCACTCGAATGCTACACTTCACAGTTTTTCTACCTTGTATAAAATTACTTCATTATTCATGACCTTATTAAAACACATTATAGATACACTTGGAAATGCATTCTAAATACTTAAATTCAATATACTCTGTGTATTTAAAAATATAATGAAAGAGCCATCTCTCCCACTTCAGATTTAGGCATTTGCTTTACAGTGACAAATCTTGAAAGGAAATAGTCTTCCATGGTTCATTTGGTAAAATATCTGTGAGTCAAGACTAGTCCACAGTAATGTAAAGAGGCAGTGCTGTGCATAATCTAAAAAGCATGAGCACACATTTGCCTCTAGAATATATCCTTAAGTATTTTCTGCATGTTCCATCTTCCAAATTTTGCTTGACTTAGGAGGTTAAACAAAATTGTGTTTATAAGAATACCACAACTAATGGCCAGGAAAGCCAGGCCAACCATGAAAAGGGTTACATGCTAGTATGGAACTCCTTTTTGTATTAAGTATGTAATATAGATAATCCATAAGTAGATAAAAAAGAGTTGATAGAATACTAAAAGTTTCCCCACTTTGTTAAAATATTTCCACAAGCCGGGCTCGGTGGCTCAGCCTGTAATCCCGTGCCTTTGGGAGGCTGAGGTGAGTGGATTCCTGAGCCCGCGGGTTCGAGACCCGCCTGGGCAGCGAGACCTCATCTCTACAATAAATCAAAAAAAAAAAAAAATCAGCTGGGCGTGGGAGCGCATGCCTGTAATTCCGGCTATTCGGAAGGCTGAGGCGGAAGGATCGCAGGAGCCCAGCAGGCGAGGCTGCGGTGGCCGGGAGCGGCCACTGCACTCCAGTCTGAGCGACCGAGTGAGACTCCAACTCAAAAAACAAAAAACAAAAAAAAAAAAAACAACAAAAAAAAACACACAAAAAAAATATTTCCACAGAAGTATGAACTAAATATAATTTTAGACAAATGAAAAAAATAGGGCAATTTTTGGCTTGAGTATATGCAATCAAAGCTTGGCTTTATAAACTTTAATTTTGGTCCATTTGATTAGATTAATTATATAGATATAGACAGATAATCTCTATTATGATTGTAGGCAAATGAGGGTTTTGGGATTTTTTCAAATAGAATGTAGATAACTATTCACATGTAAAAAACACATTTTTCTTCCTCTTCTAAACCATTTTTGAGTGTAGAGTTCCATAGTCTTATCATCATTTTTTAAATTTTAATTTTAAATATGTGGAGTACAATTCTTGGTTAGGTAAACAAATTGTCATTGTACAGGTAAAGTTTGGGCCTCAATTTGGTCCCCACTTTACCTAGTTTGAGATCAGGTACCCTTATTGATAAAGTGTGCTCACCTCCCTCCCCTAGCAGGCTCCCACGACTGCCAAACCCTTTCTTTTAGTATTATGATAATTGTTCAGTGCCCGCTTATGAATGAGAACATGTGGTACTCAGTTCTTTATTCTTGTGATAGATCACTGAGTATTATAGACTCTAAATTCATCCAAGTTGACATGAAGTTCATACTTGTGTCCTTCTTTATGGCTGCATAATATTCCATCATGTATATGTACCCCATTTTTTTAATGCAGCCCACTTTCGATGGGCAACACGGTTGGTTCCATGTTTTTACTATTGTGAATAATGCTGCGATAAACATGCATGTGCAGGTAATTTTTTCATAGAGTGATTTGAGTTCCTCCTGGTATATTCCCAGAAGAGGGATTGCGGATTTGTATGGAAGTTTTGTATTTTTGGTCTTTTAGGCATCACCACACTGTTTTCAACAGAGGTTGTACTATTTTACACTCCTATTAACAATGTAGAAATGTTCCCTTTTCCTTGCATCCTCTCAGCATCTGTTGTTTTTTGAGTTGTTGATGGCCATCCTCACTAGAGTTACCTGGTTATCTCAGTATGGTTTTAATCTGCATTTCTTTGATGATTAGTGAGGCTGAGCGTTTTTTCATGTATCTCTTGGCATCATTGGTTTTTAAAGGCACTTCCACTAATGCATGTGAGAAAACTAGTAGCTCATGAACAATCTAGAATCAAGTATTAAATTGACTGAGTTTATGTTCATTTTTCTAGAAACACTTGAGCATTACAGTTTACTGGAAAGTTCAATGTTCTTTAAGAAATATAGTTTTGCTATTAATATAGTCTCCTTAAAATAATGTATGTAAACAATTTTATCAACAAACTAGTGTTCTATTTCTTTAAGATATGCCTATGTCAGCATTGTTTCTATTGTGTGATGAAAGGAGTAATCACTGTAGTATAATAATTATCTTTTTTTCCCAAGGAGTAATTAGGAATGCAACCCTGAATAAGTAATGGTGTGTAAATTACTGCAGGCATCCCAAGGATCCAGTAGCTCACATATTCTTCTTTTCAAAACTTTTTTTCTTTGATTATTATGCCTCATTTATGCTATCAAATATAGGATTCATTTCTTTTTTATAGCTGACACTGCCTCTTTTGGTGTAAAGTAATTGAAGTTTATTTACTTCCTGGGGGAAAATGTAATTTAAAGAATTTAAAAAAGATTCTCCCTTTTCAGAAAAATTCAAACTTTTCATAAATATAAAAACGAGTCAATATATATAGGCCTTGTGAATTTACAGAAAAAAGTTTCCCCTAAAACAATTTACAGAAAAAGTTTCCTCTAAGACAATTATAAATCTTATTGGGGATAATATTCTGCATTTTAGGAATTTTTAAAAATTCATTTAATGCATTTTTTTGAATAGGTAATACATGCACATTCTATTATGTTCAAAAATAACACAGGTGATTATTATATAATAAGTGAATATTTGTATTTCATCTCCTTCTCCAGTACCATTTGATTTCTTGTGTATCTTTTTAGAAATAGTTTAGTCATATATAAGATTGTATGAATGTACATATGTATATCCATACCCACAGCGATGTTTACATTTGTATCTAAATATCTATATCTTTATCCACTAATGATTGTAGATAATTCACTACATACACAAAATTTTGCATTTTGCTGTCTCACTTGGCATTTGTATCAGTACATATTGTACTGTCTCACTCTTTTTAACCATTGCCTATTATTCCATTGTAATTGTTTGAACATACTACATACACAATAGATATAATTTATTTAATGTAATAACCCAGCACCCTATCTTGTTGAACATTTATGTCATTATAAGTATTTTATTATTATAATCACTTCAGGAAATATCCTTATACATAAATTACTTCACAAGTGACCAATATGTCTGCAAGATACATTCATAGAATTAGTATTGGTGATCAAAGATTATGTGAATCATAGCTTATGACTGTTATTTCCAAATTACTCTCCATAGAAACTGTATCATTTAACATGCCAGACAGCAACGGAAACAAGTGTCTATTGGTTCTCACATATACAAGCAGAGTGTTTTTATGTTAAAAGTACTATATCAAATATCTGCTTCATTAAATATGACTATGAATGTGATATTTAAGTTTCATAAAATGGTGTCTATATATCTCAGTTTCTCCCTTCCTTCAAACCTAACTCATATCTGGTTTCCTCTCTCCAGCAGAAGTAACTGAAATTAGCGTTGGGACACACAACAGTGTTGAAGTGGTGAGCCATCCAAACACCATCTTCAGGGGTAACTCAAGGAACTCCATAGAGACAATTTATCACCATTCTTCCCACGTGTTCCAATTAAGATAATTTTAAAAATATATTTGCAATTCTCAAAGTCCCTTTTCTAGGACCACAAAGCTCAGCTTCTAATTAACTATCTCTGTTATCACAGTCTCTACATTGTGAGTTAACAATGGATCGCTTTGTTTTTTATTCCTTTTGTTTTTTCTGTTTTCGATTGCAAGGGAATATGGACACCTAAGGCCAAGGGGTACAGAGGTATCTAGAGAAGAATCACTTTGTCTCTCCATCCTTCAGTTCCTACTCTGATCCCTATCCCATTAAACTGCACGATCTGGGACAGAAGGACCTTGGAACATTCATAAGAAAGAAAGACAATTTCCCTTACAATAAAATTAACAGATTTCCAATAGCTTCACTTAGCCACAGTGAAGCATATCATTAAGCAAAAATAGGTAAAGTCATGGGAATATTGATAAAGTCAGAAAGGTGCAGGATGTTCACGGGTACCAGAGATTTTCCTTGGGGCAGAATTAAATAAAGATACAAATTTTAAGGTGCAGAAAAATGTGACATGAATAATTGTCTTAAAATTATTTATGAACAAAAATTTAAAATTCAAAAAAATGGGATACTGAGAAGCAGCTAGTGTAGATTTATTCACTCATTAATCTAACACAAACCTTTTAAGCACCTACAATGTACCTATTACTTTGATGGAAATATAACAGTATACAAATCAGACAAAAATTCCTGTCTCCTTGGAGTTAATTTTCTTCTGGATGGAAGAAGTTCCATGCTAGAAATTAGGTCATCTGGATTCTATTTCTAACTTCAAAACTGATTCACTATTTAAATTTAGGCAAATCATTCAAGTTATATATTGAAACCTGGGATTTATCCTATTTACCTTACATAGTGTTATAAATTAAAAAAGTGAATGCAAGGGCAATGTACAACATCTGTCAAGCTTTATCAAAGTAACAGAATGATATTTACTTTTGTTTATTATAGGTTTGTTTGTGTGTCAGCCCTCTGGGATATCTGAATCAAGTACTGATTCTGAATTCTTACATTTATTGATTATCTGTGTTACAACAATTAGATCAAAATGCCTAGTTGAATGACCATCAAAATCACTAAAAGGCCATGTCCATTGTGTAATGTATCGCTATGCCCATCTACCTCCATTAAAGTGTGACATGGCAGTAGTTGAACTAGATGGGAATATCACAGTTAGAAAAACGTTGAATAAGTTCTGTAGACCAAGAAAATTTTAAAAATGTTTATGACCTGAAGAAATCAGTTGATTTTCATTACTGTTTTAAGATTCACACTCAGAATTTAAAACCTTAGTCAAGTAGAGTTCTAGTGATCCATTTTCCTTTATTTGATTTTTACGGCCATATCTATGAAACTTATTCTAAGTCCAATGCTGATTAGTTTCTTTTATTTCTCAATGAAGTATTTCTGCCTTTTAAAGAAAAGATAGTTTATTAGAGCTCTCTCTCTCTCGCTCTCTCTCTCTCTCACACACACTTTCAGTCTCTCTTTCTCTCCCTGTCCCTTTCTGTCTCTTTTTCTTTCTGCAACTATTTATTAAAAACAGCCAGTCTTAAACTCCTGTTTTTTATCTTTTAAATATTATTTTCTTTCTTATTTCAGAAGATTATTTTTTTCACTGCAATGAATTTCAATTTTAACTATATCTGTAATACAAAAAATGCCATAGGATTAACAAATTCCATCAGTGCTAATGTGTGAGTAATGATGCATGTCTTAGATAATAACAGACAAAAATGGAAAAGATGCAAGACTAAATTTCTTGATTATAATTGAGAAAGGAAGTCTTATTTTGAGGTCTAGTCTTATGTGTCCTTGGAAAAATCTCTTAATAATTCTAGAATCATTTCTTCTCAACAACTAAATAAGGGGTTAGGATTAATATATCTTTTAGGTCTTTTCTTCCTATGTCAATGAGTCTATAAATCTACTTGTCTTTACAATAGGTGAATTTCAACTGTCTTTGCAAAACCTTCATTATTCTGATTTGATGGCTTATTAATTTTTACTTATATTAAATTTGTCTTCTAATAAAAATTGACTTCTGAGGAATTAGGATGCAGTTTACAGAGACTGTGTAGTATTACTAAGAGATATAAGTTAAGTAGTAAGGAGCAGAGTAGCCATTTAGATGAAATGTTGGTCCGGTTGCAATAGATGAATGAGTTAGGTTACTGAATTATAACACTCGACTGTGATTGCATATGTAGTGTGCATGGAAACCTAATTCTTCAGGGCTTGCAGGTCTGCTAATCTACATGGATATTTTGCTATTTTGAATGGCTTAAAGAAAATGTCAAATTTAATCAACCAAACATCATTCATGTACACTCAAGGCACAGTACTATCCTTCCCTCTTGCGTGGAGGGGTCCCTTCATTGTTGGACTTGCTCTCTTCTCTCGCTGTGCCTCACCTCCTCCTTCCAGAATTCCTCTTCTTTCTCTCTCCATCTTGTCAAGTGTGCTCTTATGATTTACCTTTCTGTTTGCTTTCTTACACATGTATTCTCTATTCTGTTATCTTTCTACGAGCATGCATTTCTTCATTTTTTTCTCTTTCCCTTCCCCTTATTACTCTGCACCTAATTTTCTCCTCCATTTTCATGGCACCTTATAGTTGAGAATTCAATTCTTTTTATTCTCTTTTTCATTTCTCTTCCATCTTTTTTAAGACTTGAATTATACAAACTCATTAATACCAATCTATTTGCCATTACATTGTATTGATTCATCTTTTAACCATAAATATTTATTGCATATCTACTATGTGCTATCAGGTTTTTCTGTTTTTTTCCCATAGTGACAAAGAATTAGAGAAAACAAAAACAAGTAGTTTAGAAGGAAGAAGAAAATATTTTTGTCATGTTATTATTATATACTTGCACATGTCTGCAAAGTGAGGCAGAAGTATTGCATTCATCTATACATAACAAAAGAAACGTATCTGTATCTCTTTGCATATATATCTGAATAAAATTTATGCAGTCTGTTTGATGTTACCACTAACCTTATTAAAATTCATGAGTAGATTTGCATGTTAAGTGAACCATAAAACTATGCATACTACAAGTATGCATGCATACATATGAAGAGGGACACCCCTCAAAAAACAGAATATATTTATTTTTAAAAAAAGTATATATACCCTTACATACTTAAACTTCGGTCACCTTCCACGTACTCTCCATGTGATGCAATTCACCCATCAGGACACTTTTTCTATTGCTCAAAACAGTTTTGAACTTGTCAATTTTGATACCTTTCAGTTCTTCTGTCATTTTTTGGTTTCACCTCTTCCACATTGGCAAAACATTTCCCTTTGAGAGCTTTTTTTATTGAGGAAACAAAAAAAGGGTCACTTTGGGTTAGATAGGGTGAATAAGGAGAGTGCGGCATGGGGTCATGCTGTTTTGGGTCAAAAACTGCTTGAACACTCAGCGCACTGTGGGCAGGTGTATTGATCAGTCAACTATCATGAAATGGGCAAATGCAAAATTATGAACTTCGCAGCAACTCGGATGGAATTAGAATCTATAATACTCAGTGATCTATCACAGAAACAAAGATCTGAGTACCACATGTACTCACACATAAGCAGACAGTGAACAGTTATCATAATATGATAAGAAAGGGATTGACAGTAGGAGGACACTGCCAGGGGAATTAGAGGCACATAACATTAAGCAGAGAACCAAACGTTACCTCTACAATGACCATTTATGTGCCCAACCCTGAATTATATCCCACGTCTTCAAAATAAAACAATAAAATTAAACAAATAAATAAATAAAAAAGAAACACTCAAAAAAAAAATTCACCAAAGATAAACGCAGCCTTTCACAATAATGCTAGCTGGTACAATTATTCCAGTGGGTTCCTATAACACTTACCTAGCAGGGGAAACCTGTACTATGAGAGGCCCACCCTTCAAAAAATAATTCCGGAGATTTTTGGGTCCCTCTCATATATTTAGAGTTGAACGCCTAAACTAATGAAAATTTACAATGAAGTTAATTTGGCATATATATAAAATGAAGTACATTAACAGTTTTATACTAAACAGTAATTAGGCAAAACAGCAAACCATTCATGTAAATGAAAATAATTAGCCTTTCTTTTCCACAGTCAAATCTGTCAATAAACTCTTGTCATCTCAACTTGACTAGAAACAAAAAACGCCTTATTTTCCATCTGGCAAAAAGCTATTTAAATTAGATCATGATATTAATGCATTTGTAAAGTGAGGGGGAGTTGAGTGGGGTCTTGGAGTGCAGGGCACACAAAAGACCAACAGTTTTGTCTGCTATAAAGTAAAGAATAATGACAAGAGGTCCATGGGTTGTCATGGAATGACTGTGTATATACGGACAGTCCATAGTAGTCTAGCCCCACCTTTCCTAAAAGCCATAGCAGATGTGATGCAATTCTTTGAAAGTACTATCTTCATACCTCTAACCAGCCATAAAGAACTCAAGGGCAGTCAGAGGAGTCAAGCAGCCTAGTGCTCATTCATTGAAAGCGAATTCTATGTGCTGAAGGTTAATATCATGTTGAACTTACAGGAAATTACAGTCGTAGACCTTTGAATTCAAATGTATGCAATGAAAGCGGAGAGTACTATGCTCAAGGTAGGGTTGGAAAAAATAAACAACAAAACTTAAACCGTATTGAAAGAGAAGTTCAAGACCTGGCAGTACACAGAGATTATTACTTCATGATGCTTCGTGTAAGATAAATACTCTCAACCGAACATCTTTTCCAAAGAACTCCTTATCATTTAGACTAAATTGTTTAAGACACTGTACACCTGAAAAATGGATCTGGAAGCTTAAGGCGGGGGGATGGGGGAAAGGCTATTTGAGTTCTTTCCATAAGTTCAAGCATATCTAAGTAAATAAAATCAAAGGGGAAGATTCAAAAGCCAAAGTGAGGTTTGTATTTTGGTTAGTAGAAAAGGTACTTTTGAAATTGTTGTCTCTCTAAAGAAATATGATTTGCACTAATTCAGTATTGAATCTCTTTGCTGAAATAAAAAACACAATTATTTCATTCTTTTCCCCACTGGTGGTATAACTGCAAATTACCTTATACTTGGCTTTCAATAACTTCTTTATTTAGAAACTAATCTTTACATTTCTTTTTCTTTCATTTTTTTCCCCTCAGCAAAATGGAAACCATGTGGCCATTAATAAACTCTTAGAATGGGAAAAGTTTTTAACTGTGTGCTGCCATAGGCAAAAACCACAAAGAAGGATGATTTGAATACATTCAAAACAAATCTAAATAAGAGAGTTGAGACAGAAATCATCATAAATAAAATTGAAAAACAAATATCTAATTTTAAATAAATCACAATCAACAAAATCACTAATAGGAAAATTATTTTTTAGAAAAGATGTATTTGGGCATGATTACATCAAAGAGCTGAAATAAATCTAACCTATTGAGAAAAGAGAAAAAGAAACTATCAGTGAGGCAGGAATGAACAAGGAAGGAGGCAGGCCATTGAGAGCAAGAATATTAATGCTGTAGCATGGTTGTCATGGAGGTGAATATTATTCAAATTTCTCTTCATTGCTCATTCAAAAACAGAATCGCTTACTGGGTTATGGTAAATGGGTTATATATTGTTGTGGGGAGAAAACCCTGGGACAAACTGTTATTGTGTAATGTCAGCAAAATAATTCCAGAAGACTTCAGTTTAGTTTCTTGGGTCACATTTGTATCCTAAAGAGAAGTGATTTCATAGTCAAGATTTGCACAAAAGGTAAAATGGTGCCATGATGGTGAATGCTTAAGTAGTGATATCTATTTTCTCACTTTGCTAAATGTGAAGGCTTCCAATTCTTACTACAACAGAAAACAAAACAAAACAAACTTTCCATTAAGTTCATGGCTTTATCCAAGTGAATGTTAAGATATTTTGTCATTGGATAGAGAACCCTATGTTAGTATCCTACTTGTCATGTAGCCAGCCATTGGACACACAATCCTGTGTTAAGATGTCACTTGTCACGTGGCCAGCCATTGGATATAGAACCCTACATTAGCATGCCACTTGTCATGGAGCCAGTCATTGGACATGGAATCTTATATTAACATGCCACTTGTCACACGGCCAGCCATTGGACACAGAACTCTATATTAGCATGCCATTTATTCTGTGGCCAGCTGATGTAAACCTTTTATAGTGATGAGGCCCAGGGCTACAGTTCTGCTAAATCTCTTCATTTAGTTGTAAGGACTGGAACTACTTTAGAACTTATATCTGTTTTACTAAACCAATTTCCTGAGTCATTTAACAGCCTATAACAAATGCCCTCTGAATGTGGATTACTGCAGTAGGCACAGAGAGACAAAGCAGATATAGAACATATAAGTTTACAGAGAGACAGAAGATAAAAACTTCACAGAAAAAAACTCAGCAACACATAAAATAGAATAACTGTGAATCCATTTAATAAATGTTCATCATCTCTCATTGTCTAGGTACTGTTAACAACTATAGCACAAATGTAGCCAAAATAGAGTTTGATTCCAGCCTGTACATTCAGACAGGACTAAATCCTAGCCAACAAACACAAGTATGAAGGTTTAGAAGAATTATCAACACAAGTTATTTCTGATCCAGGGACATAGAAAGATAACTATTCAACACACAAATAACTTTTGTAGGAGGCTCTGATCTTTAGTACAAATATTCTTCATAAAGGTCGAAAGACAGAACTTGAATTTTGATAATAACAAGCATTTACCAATAAACAGAACCTAAAACATTATGAAATTATTAATTGAATTTCTGTGATGTGAATATCACTGTCTTTGTGGGAATGACAAAAAGTTTTGCCCACAAGGAAAATTTAAACTAGCTGGAGATACATGTGGATGCTGTCATTTTGGTCAGAAATAAGTTCTTTGCTAATAATTTCTTTGCTATATTTTATGATGGCATAATTTAGTATTGCAGAAATTAAATATGGTCATTTCCTGGTACTTTGTTCTTTTCTAGAGGTTTGGA
The DNA here is from genome assembly GCF_000164805.1 of Carlito syrichta. Lineage (NCBI taxonomy): Eukaryota > Metazoa > Chordata > Mammalia > Primates > Tarsiidae > Carlito > Carlito syrichta. The sequence goes on from NW_007232908.1 coordinate 66,032, forward strand.
AATTGATTTTTAAATCATTTATCCTAGCAGTTTCCTTGGTAAAGTGAACAAGTCTATCATTGATAACATCTACCTTTCCAGATTGGTCAAATTTTATTTGGTAGCAGAGTTTGACTGGAATATCTGGGCCTCAGAAATGTAACTTAGCTCTAGCATGAGACTAGTACATTTTCTGGTAGTGTTGAAAACAGGATTGTCTCTGAATTGAATGGCTCCCCCATATATAATTGTCATCTGACACTGTTTTTAATTTTCATTTTAAAGATTTGGGTTACAATTCAGGGTCAGGTATACAAATGGTCATTGTACAGGTAAAGTTTGGACCTCACTTGGTCCCCACTTCACCTGGTTTGAGATCAGGTACCCTTATTGATGAAGCATGCCTCCCCTCTCCTGATAGTTTCCCACTACTGTCAATCCTTTTCTTGTAGTATTATAATTGTTCAGGGTCTGCTTATGAGTAAGAACATGTGGTACTCAGGTCTTTGTTTCTGTGATAGATCACTGAGCATTATAGACTCTAAGTCCACCTAAGTTGCAACAACAAACAGGCAGAAAACCAAATAAAAAGCACAATTTCATTCACAATGGCAACAACAACAACAAAATGAAATATCTTGGCATCTTCCTAACCAAAGAAATGAAAGACCTTTACGATGAAAACTATAAAACACTGCTCAAAGAAATCAAAGATGAAACAAATAAGTGGAAAAATATTCCATGCTCATGGATTGGAAGAATCAAAATTGTTAAGATGTCCAACCTACCCAGGGCAATCTGCAGATTCAACACAAGAACCATTAAATTACCAGCACCATTTTTCTCAGACCTAGAAATGACAACATAGAAATTCATATGGAAGCGTAAATGGCCACCAATAGCCAAAATAATCCTCAGCAAAAGAAACAAAGTGGGAAGTATCACACTGCCAGACTTTAAACTTTAATATAAGGCTAAAACAATCAAAATAGCCTGATATTGGTAAAAGAGCAGGAATATAGACCAATGGAACAGGATAGAGATTGCAGAAGCAAAACCTCAATTTCCCAACCAACTCATCTTTGACAAAGCCTCCACTAACTACCAGCAACCACTGGGGAACAGAGAACTTATTCAGTAAATGGTGCTGGGAAAACTGGCACTTTTATCATATTCTTTTCCCGCTACATAATATTCTAAAATTCCTTTCCTAATCTTTAAATATTTCTCTAAACTCTCAAACTTGGAAAGCTGTGTCCTTGTAGAGATTTCATTCCGTTTCTAAAGAATAAAAATAGGCTATGTTTTAAATACAGCTCATTTAAAAAGAATATATACTTTCACCAAAGTTCATTTTGTGATGGTTTATGATGAGGCAACATGAGGAAATAAACCCATATTACTCATGTTTTGCCTAATAATATACCCTAAAATAGTTAATGACAACATATAAAATAATAATAATAATATAATATGATGAAAATAATTATATTTTAATAAGAATTCCCTGAGTATTTTAGAAAATGTGTACATGACATATTCATGTACACATTTTCTGTTTTTTGAGAGTAGGTATTAATTACTTTTCTGCTTCACTCATGATCAAAATATTATAATACTATATAATATATTACATAATAAAAAGTAAAAAGCATGCTTAAAATTGATTTTTGGAAGTAAGTTACTGTGATTCTTATTTGTCAGTCTTCCAAGTAATGATTGACTTTGGCTTCTAATGTGTTGAAGTGATTTACCCAAAATTTGAAATAGTGTGTCATTTATTTTCCTAAAATCCCTCATGAACATTCTAAATGAAACACTATATGGTTTCAGACATAAAAATCTATTACTTTGGTTGAATCATACATGCCTGTGTCAAAAGAGCTTGCTCTTGCAATTGAGTATTATATAATCCTATTATAATTCCCATATATTAATTGCTTAGAAATATATGAAAGTTTTCAATATTGTTGATATATTTAACTTCCTAAATTAGAATATTGCTTATTCTATGTTGACATTCAGAAATTGCAGCCTCTCTTGTACAACCCACTATTAAATTTTTTCTTCTCATGTTAATGTCATTTATGAGATTAAAATTGCATTTCTCACAGCTAATAGTCTTACTTTCATAGTTAGGTACAAAGAAATACTAATATGTGGAATATTAAATGACTTTAGAAAATGTACTTTATTCCGCAAAAGATTTCCAGATGCACTGCTCTGAATCTGTGATACATTTAATGGACAAATATTTTTTTACACCTACCGTAATATGCAAAGCTTAGTACCATTGCACCTGGAAAGATATTTGTGATAAATCCTATGGGATGACATTTTCTGGAAGCTGGAGAGAGTCATACACTAGCAGTTATTGTTAAAATTTTTATTGTAGAAATTCTGACATATGTCATGGAAAAATCATGTGATTTTGGTATCATGAAACTTGGTGAAAGTCTTATTTTGCTTTCTAGATGCGAAATCTTTGCAAATCACTTAACCTGTTTGAGATTCAGTCTTTTAAATCTGCAGTGTCGGCTTCATCAAGCAATAGTTATATTTAAATGAGATAATATTTGTGAAAATAGTTTGTAAACCCTGAAGTAGTTCATAAGTATTCATTATTATTATACAATATGGTTTCTGCCTTAAAGAACTGGAACATCTCACAGAAGAAGAAGAAAAAAACTTTATGCTATAACATCGTTTTCCAAAGTATTTAATAAAATCCACATAGGATATGTTATCTAATAAAAAATTAGACTACATGTTTAATGTGATGAAAAGGAAAGATCTGAATGCAGATTCCTCTTTGAGGGAAAGATGAATACCTTTGATTCTGGGGCATATTTATTATATAAATAGGAAAAAGTCAAAAGAACTGGCAAAAGTCAGCTCTCATAAGGATACAGGGAAGATGAAGCCCTATAAAAGGAGGCTTTCAACAGCAAAAATCCGGAAATATTTTAATTCGATTCTTATTCAATAATATATTTGGTATACGAACTGGACTAGGCATCAAAATCCCAATAATTATAAGAACAGGAAGTTCTAAAAGCTCTAATCTTGTCAGGGAATGACAATGTTGGTTTTTCAGGCAACATGTTAGTAGGTGAATTTGAAAGTGCTGTGATTTTCTTTTATTCTTTTTTATTATCTTTTATGCTTCATAACACAGAGTACTGGTTATTCTTTCCAGGAAATTTTTATAATTGGATTTTTAAGCATCAAATGTGCAAAAAAAGTTCAGAAAAGTTTTAATAAGTTTCTCACTTTAAAAGGAATATCCAGTGTTTAAAAGCTCAATTCAGTGATGTAATAATGTTATTAATAGTTCCTCTACTTCATTTCATGTCATCGCATGGATATTAAGCAGTGACACTTTGAAGTTTTATTCATCAGCCCATTGTATCTGGGGGGCATTTCTCCTGGGGGAGCTTCTTCAAGCCCACATGGAAGTCCAATTAAAGTCAGTGGGAACTAGGCACCCAGAGGGCAAAAGAGGCAGAAACTTGGAGAAAATGTCCATTATCAATGTGATTTGCACAAGGGCACAGAGCAGTTTGGTCTCTAAAAGCATGCCGGTGGGGAAAGGCTTGGCTGGAAATCTTCTTGCCTGCCTGACTCCAGGGATTCTAGAAGGCACAGGGCTTTTTAAAATAGCCGTTCCAGAAGGATCTCTCTTTTTTATTTTTTTCTCATTTTTTCCATGTGTTCTCCTCTGGTTTGACATTATAGGATTAGCTGGGGGCTGCCAAAATGACAGCCTTTGAATGTGCAGGTGCCAGATCTACACAGAGTCTAGGTAATTGGATCTGCTGGGTTTACTAAGCAGCTGGCCTCAACGAAGCCTTGAGGACTTCAATCAGATTTTATTTTAATTCTCCTGGTAATTAGGTGGTCTACGTTGGTTGTAGAAATAGCATTTCTCAGCTATCTTTCTTTTCCTTGTCTTCATTCTATAATCTTCTGATGAGAAATGTATCCAATATAGCAAAAAACGAAAATTGCATCACTCACATAATCAGTAGATCTCTCCTATGACTGGACAGTATTTTACAGAGCAAGAAATCAAATGAGTAACTTATACCATGAGCTATTAGTAACCAGTCTTACAAAATAACTAAAATAAAATTATTCCTCTTCTAAGACATTTTTGAGGAATTTGTGTTAGAACTTTACCTTGTTCTCCATGAAAATACACATTTATGCAAATGGCAATCATTTAAATATATGGAACTACATAATGTTGATAAGATTTACAATGCCTCTTATGTTTATGATGTATTTTCATGCAACACAACCATTTAATGAAAGGGTTCAAGAAGTCTATTGACATTTACTTTTCTTCTTACCATATATTTATTAGGCCCAAATATAACATTCACATTAACATCAAACACAGGTAAAATATGAAATTGCTGAAGAGGAATGATGGCATATTTTAGTACTTTGATAGTGGTGCCAACATTTCATTTAGGATATTTATATATGTCATCTAAAAAGGACAATAAATTTCAGTGAAGGCTCAATATATTACAAGTCTTTTCATCAGCATACTCCACAGGGTAGACTGAAACCACAGAGGGAAAGAAGAAATACTGCTGAATAATCAATCTTTGAAAGCATTCAGTGTTATTAAAAAAGCTACATTTAAAATATCCATAAGTCTAAAAAATGAATGTGTTGGAAATGGTGTGACGCACATGTGTGAATATGAGTTATATAAAACATTTACCTTTCTTTCTATTTTTCAGTATTAAGATGATTAGGCAAACAAAAATATAAAAAACTACAATGGAATATCAGTAATGCCAAGGCTTTGGCACACAATCTATCCCAAAGAGATGGAAAAATCCCTTTGTGTGACGCATTTGTTAGCTTTCAGCCACTGCTCTTGCAAACTGGCACAGAGTAATTCCTCACACTCCTCAAACACATAGCAAGACAAGGTAAGATCAACTTTTTAGTTTTGAGTTGGATTAAACAAATTAATTACTGTCATGTGCCACTGAAGATTGAAATAAAGTTTGCCTGCATTTCTCCTATCTTAAGTTTGAACTGCCTTTACGTGTCTTGCATTTCATCATGATAGACAAGTATTGACATGAATCTATTAAAACCACTTTGCCCATGCTGTGTTAAGTGAGTGACAGAAATGGGAAAAAAGGGGCAGAGACAGTTTTTTACCCCTAGGGGATGGAATTGTACTGGAATTGGGAGTACCATATTTTAAAATCAAGGGACAGAGACCGATGGTTATGAACCTCATATCCTTTGGAAGAAATCATTTTATTCACTATAAAAGGTCAGCTGTACTACTTCTTAAGCTTTGTTCTCTGGTACTGAAAAATTTAACATATTGAAAGGAGAAGTTTCCTAAGATCCCACAGTAAAAGCAGACCTCCCGATTCTGTGCTCTTCCAAAGATATTATTTTTCACCTTCACTTGCTATGCGAATAAAGTCAGAAAAATTGATAGAATTTTCTATTTTTTACTACCAAAAAGGTGACCTCTTCCCCAAATCAATGCCATCAAAGCTGTTGTAGTATTTCTTTCCACACTTTATTCTGTAATGCCAAGGAATGCATGCACACTAGCATTTGAAGTTCTTTCCCGTATACATGAGGTACCAATTTAAAAAATCCTTAATTCTATAAATTTATTTTGGGAAAATAGACTTTAAAACAATCTCTGTAGAGTATCACTAAAGGAGAATTTGGCAAAGTGACAAGTTGTTTAGTTTTGTTTTTAACTTTTATAAGGCTATCTTCACGTGTGTGCGCACACACAGAGACACATCCCACAAGCCCTCTCTTTCAATAATGGGTATTACTTTAAATAACCTATGCATCTTAAGTACTTTTAATGGTCTTTTCATTTCCATACACTCCCAGAGCAGGTATAAAGCACCTGCTAAGTGAAAGTTCTCTTTTGATTTCCAGAGAGTACTTTTTATCTTAAGGTAGACACAGAGATGTGCAAGCCTGCTCGGTATGCAAGCACTATTTTAAAATGGGACCTATTATTCTCAAAAACTTAGGGAAGAAATCATATATATAGCATCTCCATCCCTTTCCTGAGGGGTAATATCATATTGTCCAAGGGGCTATTTTAGGATTCATTCACATGGAATTCAACTCTTGAGAAAATAAACGTGAAAATTGGCAAAGCAAATATCTGGTTATCAAGCAGTGCGTCCAAATCCCTCTCCAGATGACAGAAGAAAATCTTTCTTTTTTCAAATTAGTCATCTACTACATCTATTATGGAAACAACCACATTCCTAGAGGTGCACTTGGGGTTATCTTAAACTTATGACACCACATGTGTTCATTTCTAGTGGGCTTGTGGTTCAGTGCTTCTCATAGATGCTAACTTACTGGAAGCTAACATAGAGTGTTAGTCATGGAAAGACCACATTGGAGGGATTTTACAACTCTCCATTACTTTGTTTTGAACTTCACAGAGGCAGAAAAATAGGAAATATATAAACAGCTCATGAGAATGTAGAAAAGATTCTTTTTAAGATCCTAATCTTATTTACCTGTGAAAGTTTTTGCTCCGACCTTGACTTTACTGTTGCTACTTTATTTCTCCTCTATCAGTTAAACCAATATAATCTAAGATCTCATTTTTAATGTAATTTTTTCTGGTTTTTCCCTATCAGTTGTGTTTCTGCATTTGCAAAATGGTTATCTTCCAGTGTAGTCTTCAGTATACTTTATTTTAGCTTTGAGGTAGGCATTCCATTGGGTCTTCATTTTCAAAATCAGCAAAAGTTGCACAGTAGCTAAGTCTAGAACACTATGATGTTTATCTTACACGCCAGACTACTGATAGGGCTTAAGACATTTCAAGCTTTTAACTACCTTGAGAACTGTGAAGAACATATTCCTCAATTCTGACTTAGTAAAAATTCACCATAGATGGATATCTTTTTTACCTAGATGGTGATTGAATCAAGTTAATCTACTTATCCACATACAAAATAGACACTGGAAAGGCTAGGGAAATTGTAGCCTTAGGTTAATGCTTATATCAGAAATGGATGGAAATAAAAATCTCTTCTGTGTTTGTATAGTATTGTTGATGTCAATGAAAGAATTACACTAGGGCTATTTTTTTACTCTTTAGGTGAATGATTACCTTGCAATAGCTGACAAATTGGATTTAAAAAATTGAATAAAAATAAGACTTTCATATTCACTATCTATTTTAAATCTGATTAAAATTCTGCATCTTGACAGGACAGGGATTTTTTATCATCCACATATTTCTAACTCAAAGTAGTTATGGATTAATCTAGCAAATAAGAAGCAGAGGAAGAGCTTGATATTTAGCCTTAATTCCTGGGACCTTTGAATTAGCCACACCATTTTCTTATTTAATTCTACTCTTCTTTTGAAATCTTGAAAAAAAAAAATTCTACATTTTAGGTTATGAAGAGTCAATTTGAGATCACCAGAGACTCATGCAAATTTAGTATTTTGGACACTATTATGTGTTTTGAAAAGTGATTTAACTATAAATTAAATCTAGTTAGCCACTTAGTCTAGACTGCATGTTCCTTAAGGACAGACGCCACTTCTTACTCATCTTTGGCTCAGAGTAGAGAGCAAAGTGCTGGCACAGAAGAGACCCAGAAAGAAAGCCTGTTGAATAAAATTACTCATGGACCTTGAGTCTGCATGAGTTACCTTCTCTCTCTATTTTGTCCACATAATGGAGTCACAACATTAGAATTTATAAGGGCCAGCTTTCCTGTTCATAGCTCTGCAGGTCTTTAACCACAAAGTGTTTGTCTATTTGTTGGAAGAGCTGTAATATTACTTGGTAGGTTGTAGAGGAGAAAGCTGATAATTTAGGTATTCTGCAAATTGCTTATTCCTTAATACATTTTTATTTAGCCTAATTAAATAAAAGTCTTAGTAGTTTATTTCACAGATCTTCAAAGACAGCTCTTCAATGCATACTTTCACATCATTAGAACATTTTACTAAACTCATCTTATTACATTACTATATAGGCAAAGCTTCAAATATGTGGAAACCAGTCTCTTCATAGTAAAAAAGTACAGTTTTATTGGGTAATAAGGAGAATATTGGCAGACAAAGCAAAAAATTCTAGTTAATCACAAATTTTAACCACTATCTTGTTGACATGTGCCTGCTGTGCTAATTGCTTCATTACTTAATTATGCAAAAATAATAGCATTCATAGCAAACATAGCCCATGAAGCATTATTAAAATACAAAGAAACATGCTCTAGACTCTTAACGCAAACATAAATATTTCATAATGAGGAAGAGCACTCATTACAATAGTAATGGGAATTCTGCAGCTAGTTTGAGTTTTTCCTTTAAGTAAACCTCCATAATGCTGTTACACACCATGATTCTGCTATCAGTGCTTATAATCATGGATCTTGCCCCAACATCCACCCCACAAAGTAAGTTTTTTGGGGACATTGCTATACGTTCCTACTCTAATATATAATTGTTGGTCACTGTGTATTTGTTAAATAAAATAAATGAATAAGAAAGCGAATAAATGGGCAAATAAATAAACTCATCTAGAGAAGAGCTATAGAATTAGAGGGAGGCCCAGGAACACTTTTACTCAGACATAAGATAGTAGTTTCCAGAGCAGGAAGGCCAAAGCTGTGGCTTAGTTCTTACCTTTCAGGCCCATATTCCAGGGATTGATTTTTATATAAATGTTCCTAGCCCTGAGCAAATAAATGAATATTGTCTTTAGAAGTCTTCCAATTTCATTGCTGTAGATGTTTTGGGGATTCATTAAGAATTTGTTCTCGGAGAGTTTAAGACTCACTCCTAAAATTCAATTTCATTCATTTTCTATTTTTTCTTTCAAATTTAATGATAATATTTTGTTCTTGAAATTCATCATGTCATACTTAAATTTGGATGGCTTAAAAATTCAAAGGTACACTTAGAGGTCAAATATCTGTAATTGTTGAAGACATCCCAAAGAAAACTTTTATTGACCTCAATACAATTTAAAAAGTAGGACTTTCAAGTATCAAAAAAGACGGAAGCACACTTAGAATAAATATACATGTTTCAGAATGTCTACTCTGTACAAGGTAATAAACACTCATCAGTTTACATGATCTCTGTTGTATTCTCAATCTCTGTAGTATTTTCATTTTGCAAATACTTCCACTTCTTCCCTTATATCTACCAATATTCGTGTAGTTCTTAAAACATTCTTATTGGATCTCAAGATACAAGGAAATAAGGTACTGTCACTGCATCAACATAATTGACAAGCTAGAGTGGCACCCAAAGTCAATGCTTTGTCTTTCCAATAGGTCTCAAGATGAAATATGATGAAATATGTCGAGGATAGGTCCTAGACAACTGAATGTTTGGTTTGTTATTTCATTTTTCATTTATCTGTTATGTCAGTCAGTTTTTGAAATATCATCATATTATGGATGGCTTGTTGTACACCAAGCACCACTCAAGGCACCAGGGCTACAACCGTGAACGAGATGTATAAGCTCATAAAATTAATTAAAAAATGCATCATGACTATTTTTAGACAGAAAGTAAAGTTAAAGGTATTCATTGGCTGGAGAATCTAAGCTGGTCCATTGGACCAGCGAAGGTCTTGCTAAGGAAATGAAGTCAACAACTAGATCTCAAGGGTCAGTAGGAATCATCCAATTGAAGGAAGAATATTCCAGGAAAAAAAAGGAGCATGACATGGCTGAGATGTGAGATGTGAGAAAGAGAGGGTGTGAGGGAGGACTGTAGAGATTGCTGCTATCTGGATAGCAACATTAGAAAATAGCCTTAGGTGAGGGTGGCCTGAAGGCTGGGGCAGAGTCATGAGAATTTCATCATGACTGGACTTTACCCTAAGGCCAACTGGGTACCACTCAAGGGTTTTCTATAGGGAGATAACATGGGCATTTTTGTAATTTTAGCATTTCATTGTGCTTACAAAGCAGAGAATAGAAAGGAGGGATGGGAAAGAGAATACATGAGGGATCACTTAGGAGATTTTGCAAGTGTCAAGTGAGAAATGTTGGTGACAGTAGGTATGTCACTGCTAGAATATATTTAGCAGACTTGGGGGTGGAAAGGACATGGCAAGTGAGTTGAGGGAGGACACAGGTATTACACCCAGGTTCTGAATTGAGTATCAAGTGCATGGGGGTACCAACTCTTGTGCTAGGGATTGTGTTGGAGTTATTCAATGTTGGTTGTATTTAATATGAGACGAGTTTGAGACATTCAAATAGGGTTGACCAGTAAGCAGTTGGCAATGCACCCTGGTATTGTCAAATTATACTATCCAATCCTTATATAGAATTTTTATATGTTCACAGAACGTTTTTTCACATAAACTATAAACAATATTTTGTAGGAAGGTATTGTAAGTATTATTCAATTAATATTTGTTGCTTGTTAAATTTTCTCAAGCAACTAAGGTTCAAAGAATTGAAGTATGTTTCTTGCCCTAGGTTGGAACAGGAACCTAGAATTTATGGTCCCAAATTTTATACTTTATTGATTAGATCAATATCTATGTCTAAAATGAAAAGATTCCACAAATGTCTATTAGATTATGGTGACATAGAGAGTACTTAGAACTTATGACATTATCTTCATGACCATATCTTTGAGAAAATTTGTTTTTCTTACACTCAGATAGCTTTAAAATATTTGCCAAATGCTTGGAGTCAAAATCCTAGTTATCCTATCCAACTTAAAACTTGACCTGTTCTGGAAATAGCAAAGATCCTGATTATCTTTCAGGTTTGTAAGTTTACTTTAATCATAATGCAAAAGTGGTTGTATTGTGAGAAGACATGAACTAAGCTTTCTCATTAATATACCATGTGATGAATTCAGAGTAGCAAAATGGTTGAGAACATGGGCTATGAAACTGAATTCTCTGCATTCTAATTTTGAGTCACAATTTGGAGATAATTTTGATAAAGTACCTAAACTTTCATAATTCTACTTTCTTCATCTGTAAAATGGGAAATACTATCACCCATAGGTTTTTTTTTTGGAAAAGTTAAATAACCCTGATAAATATGTATTTAAAATTCACTTCAACACTATCTGGATGGGCCAGCATGGGTTGTATTTTATTATCACAGGAAATAGCATGTCTTTTTCTTCCAAGTATTTATTGCTCCTTCTTGACCATCCACTACATGCTGGCCTTAAACTTGGTTTTTCTCCTTACAAATACATTGGATTTAGATTGTGCTTCAATACTTGAAATGTCCATACTTGAAATGTAGTTTTCTCTGCATTGATAAATAGCATCTTTGAATGGATGAATCTCTTTGGACCTACCTGCCAAGTTTGCCTACACAGAAACTTTACAACCAGGAGCACAGTTCTCTTTTAAACAGCTTTAGTGAAAGAGCAATCAGTTACAAAGGCGGTAGGGAACAAATTGGCTATTAGTCTCAAATGAAAGACAGATATCTTTAGCCACCTCCTGTTGATTCTTACATTTTTCTGAGAAGGAAAAAAGACATCACTCTCAATACTTGAAATGAGAATAATTCAAGGTTTTGCATGTGTGATTAACAATGGTTAATCAAGCCTGTTAACATGCTGTTAGCTGTGAAATCATTTCTCTTGTAGCTTGACCAACAAAGTAAGAATTGTTGCAGGTCTTAAAGCTTCTATTTAACTCAAACTGGTGATTCACCTTAACTCAATGACAGAAAATGAATTATAGCCAGTCATGGGAGATTCTTCACATCTCTTTGCAAATAGACTCTAGACAAACAACGAGGTAGATGGTAGTCTAACACGGAGTACTTCTAAATTCAAAAGATTTTATTTATTTTAATTTTTAATTTTAAGTATCTAGGGTACAAGTCAAGGTTAGGTATGCAAATGTTCATTATGCAGACATCCTTGTTGATGAGGTGTGTATCCCTCACCCCCAGCAGTTTCCCACAATGGCCAATCATGCACCCCCACTCCCCTGGCAGTTTCTCACTACTGTCAATCCCTTTCTTACAGTATTATGATAATTGTTCAGGGTCTGTTTATGAGTGAGGACATGCGATACTCAGTTCTTTGTTTCTCTGATAGATCACTCAGTATTATAGACTCTAAGTCCATTCAAGTTGCTGTGAAGTTCATAATTCTGTCTTTCTTTATAGCTATGTAATATTCCATCATGTATAGATACCACACTTTTTTATCCAGTCCTCTTTTGATGGGCAGGACGGTGGGGTCCATTTTTTTGTTAATGTGAATAATGCTGCAATAAACATGCACACGCAGGTACCTTTTTCATACAGTGATTTGAGTTCCTCCTGGTATATTCCCAGCAGTGGAATTGCGAGGTAACCCATGGAAGGTTGATTTTTAGATCTGTTAGGAATCGCCAAACTGTTTCCCACAGAGGTACTAGTTTAGAACCTCACCAACAGTGTAGAAGTGTTCCCTTTCCCCACATATCCTCTCCAGCATCAGTTGTTTTTTGAGTTATTGATGATGACCATCCTGATTGGAGTTAGGTGATATCTCAGTGCAGTTTTAATTTGCATTTCATTGATGACTAGTGAGGCTGAGCATTTTTTAATTTACCTGTTGGCTGCTTGTATGTTTTCTTTTCAAAAGTGTCTATTCATAGCTTTTACCAACTTTGTAATGGGGTTGTTTGCTTTTTTCTTTTTGTCACATTTGAGTTCCTTGTAGATCCTAGATGTTAGGCCTTTGTCATATACACAGTTGGCATATATTTTTTCCCAGTCTGTGGGCTGTCTTCCTCCTCTATTGATGGTTACTTTGGCTTCATAGAAGCTTGTCAGTTTGATGAGGTCCCACTTGTCTTTCTTATCTGTTATGGCATGAGCACTTGGGTTTTTGATCAGGAATTGGTTTGCCAGTTCCAATTTCCATGAGGATGTCTCCTGTATTTTCTAAGGTCAAACTCAAAAGATTTTAAACTTAACCTTTCACTGTATGATCTAGAGCAAGCTACCTAACCTTTCTATGACCATTTCCTCATCTGTAAAATGGTAACTAGCACCTTGTGGTGTTGTAAGTTTTTAGTGGGTTTATTTATATATAGTATCTATTATTCAGAAATCAATCAATAAATCATGGTTGCTATTAGTAAAATTTAATGAATAAAATAAAACAGACATGATATATTTATTTGTATTGGCCAAGCATAACTTTTTTTCATCTTGTTAGGAAAAGGAAAATCCACCATATGCCATAGTAAAAGATATTCAGAATGTTCCTCTCATTCTCCAGATAACTCCAGAGAGAGCCATTTTCTTACTTTCTACGTTATGTACTTCACCTCTCTAAAGAAAGTAGTAACTGTAATTTACAGGTTGTTGTCTCTGGCTTTAAAAATTCATTTCCTTTAACTACTTTCAATTTCTTAGATGCAAGGTGTATACAAGTACAAGACAGAATTATTTATTTTCTGGAATTATGCCCTTGTTTCCCACTGTTCTGCGTGTATGCATATATACTGCTGAAATTACATCCTAATGATAGCAAATTGCAGAATTATGAGATATTCTGTGTCATCTTTTTTTTGAAATAGAAAATTGGGAGACTTTAATAGCAGATGTTGCATTATGAATACAATTTACTGGAATTGCTCTTCTCTAATCATATAGAAACCATGTTATGTACTGGGGACGTTATAAAAAATATATAGAAATCCATTTATCCTCCAAGGAAATTGGAATCTTAGTTAGAGTAATGACAAGAACCTGAAATCGAATTGAGAGCCCTGACATCATGAATTGAGACAATATCCCGATGATTTCATTTTGTGAAACCACAACATACTGAATGCATGAATAAAATGAGGACAATTCTTACCACATAGAGTATGCATCATTTTAATCTTTCTCTGTTATTCCTTAGTAAGAAATTTTCAAAATGGAATTTGTGCATTTGTATAATGACGAATTTGCAATCCACATTTCTAGGTTAAATTGAAAACAATGAACTATTTGTACTCGATGCTCTCATTGTAAGTTGATAAAACAAATTGTACACATATAAAATTACTTTTTTACATTTTTTATTTATACGTATAAAAGTCTATCTATGCAATGGAATATGTGGTTCAAGCAATAGTCATTCCTTTTCTATATCTTTTCAGAAGCCTAACTTTATAAAATAGTTAAATATGCTCTTTTAGACAGCATTACATCAAGTATAATATGTAATTTTACTTCTTGCCAGAGGAAAACTTTAATGTTGATTTCTCTGTGTACTCTCTTAAAAGGTAAAATATGCTCATATAGAAGTTTGCATTTTTAATGTAATCGTTCACATTTGTATTATTTTAAACCTTTGCAAAGTAATGAGTCTCTATAACTTTATGTTTTTTCAAATTCATTTATTATTTTTTTAATAACTTTAGACACCAGTTTTCATTTTAAAAATCACTGAGCCCCAAATTGAAATTTTGTGTCTCTTGTCTTTACATCTGTTGATGTATTTAATTATGTTTGTGATCTTGCAGATGTTGAACTAGCCCCACGTCCCGGGGATGAAGCCTACTTGGTCATGGTGGATGATTTTTGAGATGTGTTGTTGGATCTGGTTTGCTAGAATCTTGTTGAGAATTCTGTCTATGTTCTTCAAGGATATTGGCCTGGAGTTCTCTTTCTTTGTTGAATCTTTACCCAGTTTGGGTATCAACATGATGCTAGTTTCATTAAATGATTTGGGGAGAGTTCCATCTTTCTCAATTGCCTGGAATACTTTCAATAGGACTGGTATCAGCTTCTCCGTGTATGTTTTGCAGATTTCTGGCTCAGGGATTTTTGTTGTAGGTAATTTTCTTATGACATATTTGATTTCCTGAGTTGTGTTTGGTCTATTTAGGGTCTCGATTTCTTCTTGTTTCAACCTGGATAGGTTGTGTGATTTAAGAAAGTCCTCCATTTCATTTAGGTTTTCAAGTTTGTTTCCATACAGGTGTACATAGTAATGTCTGTAGTAATCTCTGATAATCTTTTGTATTTCTTTGCAGTCAATTGTGACTTGGTTTTTTGCCTTTCTGTTTGTGTTTATTTGGGCCTTTTCTCTCTTTTTCTTGGTCAGTTTAGCTAAGGGTTCATCAATCTTGCTAATCTTTTCAAAAACCAGCAAAAGATATGAATAGACACTTCTCAAAAGAAGACATATGAGCAGCCAACAAGTACATGAAAAAATGCTCAGCCTCACTAGTCATCAAAGAAATTCAAATTAAAACCACACTTAGATACCACCTAACTCCAGTCAGGGTGACCATCTTCAATAACTCAAAAAAAAACAACAGATACTGGAGAGGATGTGGCGAAAAAAGTAACACTTCTACACGTTGGTGGGAGTGTAAGCTAGTCCAGCCTCTGTGGAAAACAGTATGGCAATTCCTAAAAGATCTAAAAATCAATCTCCCATACTACCTGCAATCTCCCTACTGGGAATATACCCGGAGGAACTCAAAACACTCTATGAAAAAGATACCAGCACACGCATGTTTATTGCAGCACTATTCACAATAGCAAAAACATGGAACCAACCGTGCTGCCCATTGAAAGAGGATTGGATTAAAAAATGTGGTATATATACATGAAGGAATATTACACTACTCTAAGGAAAGACACAATTATGAACTGTGCAGCAACTTGAATGGACTTAGAGTCTATAATACTGAGTGATCTATCAGAGAAACAATGAACTGAATATCACATGTTCTCACTCATAAGCGGAACATGAACAATTCTTGTAATACTGTAAGAAAAGGATTGGTAGTAGTGGGAAACTGTGGGGGTGGGGGACGGATTGCCAGTAGTGGGAATCTTCCGGAGGGGGGGGCACCCTTCATCAACAAGGGCACCTGCATAATGAATATTTGTATACCTAAACCTGAATTGTACCCCACATCTTTAAAATAAAAAAATAAAGAAAGAAATCATGTGGCTCTCTATATGCTAGGCTACTTCATATAGTATATTCATGTTTTTGGTCTGGATAAATACAATGGAATTTCAGAAAAAAATAATCTGGGTTGCTAATGACTCAGTAGATAAAGATTCTAAGAATACGATTTAAACTTATAAAAATAGTATTTTATGATACTCTATTTTCAATTTTATGCAATCAATAAAAAAAATCAAAATATTACCCTGATGCGATTTTCATTATTAACTTGATATTATCCTGATAATATTTCCCAAGGTAATAGATGTTCATTTCCTTTGCTATCAACAGTTTCAGAAGCAGTTGTTAGAGATGCATTTAATCTCTCTTAAACTGCAGCTCCTTAAGGCTGATGTGATCACTAAACCAAAGATTTTCTGATTTACAGATTTAGTTAGCAGATGCAGTTAGTGCTATTCTCATAACATTAACAAGCACATATACCTAATTTCAATTTCTTCTTTAAAAGATTGTTGCACCCTGCTTCTGGCACGAATAAATTTCATATTAACATAACAGCAAATGAAAATGCAAAACTTCAACTTAGATGTTTTAAAACTCATCTGACTTATCCCTGAAAGCATATTGTGAAAAGCATGTAGCTCAATAGCCTTTAAGGAAGATACTGCGATTCTATCATTCTTTTAACAGTTTGGGAATTCCCTAATGATATAGGCAATAACAAGGCATTTTATTGGAATCATATGAACATTTTAATTTAATGTTTTCCTAACAATATCTTTATTGAAATATTAATAATGAGTTGTTATGAAATATAAGGTTCTGAGATTTTTAGTGTAAGTTTCCCTACTACACACAGGTGAAGAAACAAATGTTGGTAAATCATAAGTGACTATTTCATAACTAAAACAATGGAAATTGACATCTACAATTTTGAATAGTTCAGGAGTAAAAAGGAGACTTTTTTCATTAAAGAAATGCAGTGCAACTTTGACTTCTCAAATCACTGTCTATGCACTAAAGTTCTGTCTTGCATTTCTTTCTTTAGGATACTACAGTGTTTTATTCAATTCCAAAGTGTTAATGAATTTGTTCTGGCCAAAGAACCACCGCCTTAGTGTTCTGAGGTCAATACTGTTTTGGCCTGATGTGTCATTATGAAAGTTACTTGCTAATTACTTATCTATGCATGGTTCACTGCTGAGCACTGCAAGACAACTGGTTTATTGTTTGAGAATTTATCCCTTAATGAGAGAAATGCCCAGATTGTATGCTCATCTTATATATCTTCCCTAAATGTCAGCTCTGGGACTTCTTTCCTTTAGTACACTGACTCCTAGGTCTTTAATTATGATGTCTGTGACAATGACTCCCACATTTATAACTCTAGCCTCAACTTCTCCTCTGAACTCTAGAATATATATGTATCCACCTACAAATTACATCTCAGATTTTATATGCTCAAAACCACTCTTAATTTCCGCCTATTTGTTCCAATATAGCTCCGTTTTTTTCCAGATGTTCAGACTAAAATCTTTAGATTTACTCCTTACTCCTCACTCTCTCACACATAACACAGCCCATGTGATAGCCTCTAAATATATCCAGAATCTAGTCCAGTCTAACAGCTAGTCAAGTCTAACGACTCCAACTGCACTCCCAATGTCAGTCGATATGGCTTTCACCTGTACTGTTGCAGTAGCCTGCTAACTAACTTGTAACTTCCACCTTACACCCCTTACACTCTGTTCATCATTGAACAGAGAAGTTCAAAAGCAAATCAAAAGTTCTTCTGGTGACTCACAAGGTCTACATCACTTGTCTTGAATCCACTCCCTCACCTTCAATCCATCCTGTTCTCCAGGCTTACCCTAGTCTCACCACCTGAGCCTACTTGCTGGTACTCCTATAGGTTGAGTACTTTCTTGCCTGAGACACTTGAACTTGTTTCTTTCGGCTTGAAAATTCTTCCCACACATCAGCAAGGCTATCTGCATAATCAAGATTTGTATACCTAACCCTGAATTGTACCTTGCATCATTATAATACAAAAAGAAAATTCTTCCCACAGATTTGTAGTTGATTTTCATTTATTATTATTATTATCATCATCATCATCATTTTCATTGCAGTAGCTTTGGGGTTGCAAATTCTTCCCACGGATTTGTGCATGGTTCTTTCTTTTAGTTTCTTCAAGCCATTCCTGAAATGACACCTTATCAGAGGCTTATTCCATGAGCCCATGTTTCACTCTTGCCCTTGCCCTGCCCGTTTTTTCTTAATAGTATTCAGCATATTATTCATTATTTCTTTATTGTCTTCATCTCCTGACTAGAATGTAAATCCTTGAATTCTGAGAGTTTATTTTTCGCTGTGGTTTCATCATCACATAAGAACATCACCTGGCACAATGTAGGAACACAATAAAAATTTATTGAATTAATTCAGAAAATCTGTATGTGGTAAATATGGATTTAATCATAGGAGTTTTCTGAGTGTTAGTCATTTGTATGGTGACTGGAACTGGGCACTTGGACTTAAAGAATATGCTCCTTCAATAGTCTCTGGAATTCCTAGGCACACAAAGGAAGAATTTTTCACCTCCAGGGACATAGTTACTTCTGATTTCATTAATGTATTATTTATGACTGATATGTGCCAAAAGACATAGAATTCTTAGCTCATTCAATTACATGTAAACCTCCTATCAAATTTTGACATATTCACGAGGAGAAGCAATCACTGAAGAATTAGGATTACCTCAGAGGAGATTTCCTGTGAGGACAATCGGTTACAGCATTTTAGCTAACTTTGCCTCAGTGTCTGATAACTCATATATTCGTTTGATCCGTGCACTGCAAAATGTTTACACAAAGGTGCGCATGGTCTGTTGGATGCAGTAACTTTAAGAGTGCCTAAACCTCACCTAAAGTGACTGGCTCCTCAGAGAGTGGCCTAGATGTAGGTTGAAGTTTTGTTTGATGTTTGTACCTTCAGTTTTCTGTTTATTGTCCTCAACTCACAAGATGAGAATCAAAATCTCTGTCTTGGTTATTTTGAGTCTTTGCTTATATTTTATAATGTATAGTTTATAGTCTTGTTTTTCTTTTTTCCCTATCTTTGTACACTCATTGCCATTAGTACTTCTTAGATTAAAAAAAAAAAGCTTCCTAGTGAAACCCATTTCTACATTTTTTAAACTTTAGTTGGGTGTGGTGCTATGCACTATAGTCCTAGCTACTCAGGAGACTGAAAGGCAGGAGAAACACTTGAGCCATGGGGTTTGCAGTTATGGTGATCTATGATAGTGCCACTGCACTGTAGCCTGGGCAACACAGTGACACTTCTGTTAAAATGCAAAACAACAACAACAACAAAAACTGTATACTTCCTTAGAGCTGAAGATTCTTTAAACCAGATTGCGTATTTTTTTTTTATAGCAAGCTTTCTGGCCTAACAGCATTTTCATTAATTTTAAAAATAATTAATTATTGTAGATTAATTGCTGTCTTAACCTTAGATTTCTTAAAGCCTCTCAGCAAAGATAATGGCAACAGTAATTATTATGTGTCTGAAAATAAATAGATGGTTTCTTTCCCAATTTATAATGAATTAATAGTTGGTTTCAATAGTATATGTAATGCATTATAAATGTGCCCAAATTTGTATATAACTTAATTTTACAATTTATTTTATATATAAATGCTATATACAATTTTAAAGTATGAAAATCTTGACTAAACTGCTTGGGCGATTGCCATAATCTTTCTGTCTTAAACTGTAGTGTAGATTAAAACATATTATTTTAATTGAACAGAAGAGGTTAGCTCATTAAAAGCTTATAAAATGATAGTAGGACATCGATAAATCAATGTAATTAAAGAAAAAACTTTATGTACTGAAAAAATATAATGGAAAATATTTAAATTTTATTTTACAAATTGGGGATTTGTTTGAAAAATGTACATAAATCAACTATTTGAATGGAGTCATACTATTTTTTTTTTAAGTGAGAAAGCAGGATTTATTGAGAGAACAGAAAAGCTCCCATAGTGGGAGGGAACGCAAAGGGATTGCCCCGGAATCATACTATTAATTGTGACTTCTATTTATGAATCAGTTCTATATCAAATAGCTCTAATGAAATGATTTAAGTGACTTACAAGTAGCTCTAATAAAATAGACATTTTAAAAATAATAATATTGAAAGTAGGTTGTTATATGTACATTTACCTTTCTCTTCAGCTAGATAAAAAACTTCTGAAGGGCAGAGCTATCTTTCTTCTCTATCAGTAGACACATGACAGATGCTTAATAAGGGTGTGTGGAAATGGTTTATTTAATTTCCAATTCTGTCTAGTGTCCTGCTATACTAAGTACTTCTTTGAAGCTACACTGAAAACTAATAGCCCCTTGGTATGGTGAACATTGTACTGTGCACAGATGGGAGTGACTCTTGATCAACTCTAAGAAAAATATTACATAAATTCAGAGACCGAGACTGTGAAGTACACATCATAGCACTAGAAGGGAATTTAGGGGTCATGAGAAAATAGGCATGAGGATTTTGTTAGAAATTTCTTTGTAGCAATGTATTTTTTTAGCATATTAGACTTTTCAAAGCATGTTTACTATGAACTTTATCTGAACTTTCAATTACTATGAATTGTATAGGGTAGAAGCTATAATCTACATATACATGATGGAATACTACGCAGCTATAAAAAAGAACAAAATCATGAATTTCGCAGCAACCTGGATGGAACTAGAGTCTATAATACTGAGTGACCTCTCACAGAAACAAAGATCCGAATATCACATGTTCTCACTCATATAATGGGA